>NC_057803.1:412156097-412447133 GCF_018294505.1 Triticum aestivum | reverse complement strand
AGCCGAGCGGAGCTCATCGCCGCCGTCCACCGTAGCCATAGCCACCGCCTCCCCCTCGCCTCCCCGACACGCTCCCCAGCTCCGCCGCGACCCCCTCTACCTCCTCGTCGAGCCACGCAAGAGGGAGCACCCCGTGGAGCCGTCGCCATCGCCATCTTCGCCTCCGGCCGCCGTGGATCCTCGTCGTCGATTCGGGAGCTACCGGGCATCCCCGACCTCGCCCTCGCGCTCGCTGGTCTCGCTGTGAGCCCCCGCACCGAACCTCCCCCTCCCCGATGCCGATTTCTTCCTCCAACCGCGGGCTCCGTCGAGCCCGAGAGCTCATCGCCGCCGGCCACGAGGTCGCCGCGGCTAGAGCCCCCACACGTCGCGTCCGAGCACGCTGTCGTCCTCGGCGCGTTCCCAGGAACACAGAGCACCTACCCACTCTTCCTCCCGTGCACCATAGCGCTCCGTCCCTCTTCACCGAACTCCGGCCGCCGCCCCGAGCTTTGCTCCGGCGAGCTCCGGCGCCCCCGCAGCCCCCCACCAGCTCCCCTGGTTGCGGACGACGACGGGCTACGCCCCGGTGGTCTTCGCGCGACCAAACGACGCTTGTAGCGCAAGTCCGGCGAGTCGCCGCCGCGCTATTGGTCGCCGCCGGCCAGAACTCCGGTAGGCTGACGTGGCTTTGTTAATTAGGCACTAATCCCCACCTACTGACGCTGACCAGTGGGCCCCAGGGCTTAGTCAAAGCTAATCAGCCCAGGTCTGACTCGGGGTTAACCCCAGTGTCACTGACGTGTGGACCCCACACGTCAGGTTTGACCCCAGTCAGCCGCAGTTGACTGCTGATGTCATGTTGACGTCATGCTGGCGCAATAATATGATTTCTGGATTTAAATTAAATCAGGAAATTCCAGAAATTGATTTAAACTTCAAAAAATTCAAAGTAATTCAACCGTAGCTCAGATTGAAATAATTTATATATGAAAAATTATCAGAAAAATGCAATCTTTCCATCTGTACTAGTTTCATGCATGACAAACCAACTTATACTTGCTGTATAGGTGAAAACACATTATGGCATATATAGGAGCTTAATTTGGAGATGCATTTGAACCTTTGGTTCAAATGGAGTTCAAACCAAATGATTACTAGTTGCATTAGCTCAAACAACATCACATCTACATGCCATGTTCATGCATCATATTGTTGCATATGATTGTGTGTTGATTGCCGGCACCATTCCTTCTCGATAGGTCCTGCTCCGGAGCCGTTCCAGAGTACCTGTCTGTGAAGCAGTGCCTCCTCTGTTGATTTACCAGGCAATCAAACCCCCTTGTTCATTCCGATACAATCCTACTCTCTCGCTCCTGCTCTCAGTTATTGCATTAGGACAACAACGATTCATCTGCTACTTTGTGATGCGGTAGTTGAACCCATTCCTCTGCATGACCTGTCATTGCCACAGTAAATAGTTGAAACCCACTAGCATGTGTAGGAGTTGATTGAAGCCATTGTTGTGTTCCTACCATGCTATGCCTGCTATTGCTTAGAGTTGTGTCAGGTCTGGTTCATTGGGAATGAATTGGAGTGTTCCGATATGTTCTGATGCTGAGAGTGAAGTGTGTGAACACGATTTGGTAAAGGTAGCGGCGAGAGGCCATGTAGGAGTACATGGTGGGTTGTCTCACTGGAACCGTCCCTAAGCACTGAGTTCTATGTATGTTGTCCAATGACTCGATACTACCACACATTGGGTTCCGGTAACTCGACCCCTCTCGACTTATTAACCAACTTGATCTCTGTCCAGGAGTCGCAACTAGTTTCTGGTGTTTGTAGGTAGTGTTAGTAGTCTACCAAGTGGCACCCGGCCAGGTGGGCTTGGGACAGACTAGGCACAAGTGGCACGGTGTACCAAGCGTAGATCCATCCGGCGAGGTGGGCTTGGGAACCCTGCACACATCGTTTGGGGCCGTGAGTGAAACCCCGGCCGGATCTCCTTGCGGATGGAACCCGAATAGGCGATAAACCTGGATTAGAGTCTTGTGTGGTTAGTCAGGTCGTGGCCGACACCCTCGCCAGGCTTCCGCTTGAAGGTTGCCGAGATAGATGACGTGTACATGGCGGTAAGTGGCGAGAGCGTGTGTGAAGAAGTACACCCCTGCAGGGTTAACATGATCTATTCGAATAGCCGGGTCCGCGGTTATGGACTTCTTGGATGCTTACATGGTACATAGACAACTTGAAGTGGATACCATAAAATGCTCAAGACAAGTGTGAGTGCTATGGATGGCCTTCTCGTAGGGAGACGGGGATGAATCCATAGTAAGTGTATTGTGTGGTGATTAGTGGACTCGTGTACGTTGTCTCACCTCAAGAGTTTCTGGTAGTCGTAGAACAGGATAGCCACAGAGTCAAAGCTGGCTTGTTGCAACTAAACCCCACATTACCCTCTTGATACAAATGCATGTATGATAGGATCTGATGTAAGTCTTGCTGAGTATCTTTGTACTCATGTTGCTTTATTTATGTTTTTGCAGCGGAGACTTCGGTCTTACTAGTGTCTTGTGGACTTCGACGAGTAGCTTGTACCTCAGCTACGATCTTGATCGGACGTTGTAGATAGTCAAGCTCTTCAGCCTTTTTCATTTGTAGATGTCTGTACCCAGACATGTAATGCTTCCGCTTGTTGCTTGTATGCTCTATATGATGGGTCTTGTGACCCCTGTTTGCAATAAATGCTATGATGGCTCTTCTGAGCCTTTATCTTTTTGAGTCGTTGAGTTATGTTGTGATGCCATGTTGTATAACACATACTTGCATGTTATGCATACGTGTAATGTGTATTGCTATGTGTGGGATCTGACTATCTAGTTGTTTATCCTTAGTAGTCTCTCTTACCGGGAAATGTCTCCTAGTGCTTCCACTGAGCCCTGGTAGCTTGCTACTGCTCCGGAACACTTAGGCTGGCCGGCATGTGTCCTTCTTCGTTCCTGTGTCTGTCCCTTCGGGGAAATGTCACGCAATGAATACCGGAGTCCTGCTAGCCCGCTATAGCCCGGTTCACCGGAGTCCTGTTAGCCCAGTGCTACAGCCTGGATTCACTCGCTGATGACCGACACGTTCGATGCTGGGTCATGGATGCCTGTCCCTGTAAGTTAGTGCCACTTTGGGTTTACGACTAGCCATGTCAGCCCGGGCTCTTTATCATATGGATGCTAGCGACACCATCATATACGTGTGCCAAAAGGCGCAAACGGTCCCGGGCAAAGGTAAGGCGACACCCGTGGGGATACCGTGCGTGAGGCCGCAAAGTGATATAAGGTGTTACATGCTAGATCGATGTGGCATTGAGTCGGGGTCCTGACATTCGGGCAAGTTCAGACAAATACCGGAGTACCGGGGGTTACCGGAACCCCCGGGGGAGTGTAATGGGCCTATTGGGCCTTAGTGGAGAAGAGGAGGGGCGGCCAGGGCAGGCCGCGCGCCTCCTCTCCCTCTAGTATGAATTGGACAAGGAGGGGGGCAGCGCCCCTATCCTTCCCCCTCTCTCCTCCTTCCCTCTCTCCTACTCCTACTCTTGGAAGGGTTGGAGTCCTACTCCCGGTGGGAGTAGGACTCCCCTTGGGGCGCGCCTAGGAGGGTTAGCCTCTCCCCCTCCTCCACTCCTTTATATACGGGGGAGGGGGCACCCCATAGACACACAAGTTGATTAGTTGATCTTTTAGCCGTGTGTGGTGCCCCCCTCTACCATAATCCACCTCGGTCATATCGTAGCGGTGCTTAGGTGAAGCCCTGCATCGGTAGCATCATCATTACCGTCATCACGCTGTCGTGCTGACAGAAATCTCCCTCGAAGCTCTGCTGGATCGGTGTTCGTGGGACGTCACCGAGCTAAACGTGTGCTGAACTCGAAGGTGCCGTGCATTCGTTACTTGGATCGGTTGGATCGTGAAGACATACGACTACATCAACCGCGTTCTCATAACGCTTCCGCTTACGGTCTACGAGGGTATGTGGACAACACTCTTCCCTCTCATTGCTATGCATCACCATGATCTTGCGTGTGCGTAGGATTTTTTTTTGAAATTACTGTGTTCCCCAATAGTGGTATCAGAGCCAGGTTTATGCGTAGATGTTATATGCACAAGTAGAACACAAAGGAGTTGTGGGCGTGGGTATATACATATTTCTTGCCGTCACTAGTTGATTCTTGATTCAGCGGTATTGTTGGATGAAGCGGCTCAGACCGACATTACGTGTACGCTTACGCGAGACTGGTTCTACCGACGTGCTTCACACATAGGTGGCTAGTGGGTGTCTGTTTCTCCAACTTTAGTTGAATCGGATTCAATGAACAGGGTTCTTTCTGAAGATCAAAAAGCAATCACTATACCGTGTTGTGGTTGTTGATGCGTAGGTAAGAACGGTTCTTGCTCAGCCCATAGCAGCCATGTAAAACTTGTAACAACAAAGTAGAGGATGTCTAACTTGTTTTTGCAGGGCTTGTTGTGATGTGATATGGTCAAAACATGATGAGCTATAAGTTGTTGTATGAGATGATCATGTTTTTGTTGAAGTTATCGGCAACTGGCAGAAGCCTTATGGTTGTCTCTTTATTGCATAAGATGCAAGCGCCAAATAAATTGCTTTACTTTATCACTATGCGATAGCAATAGTAGCAAGAGAAATAGTTGGCAAGACGACCATGTGATGACATGTTGATAGAGATCAAGATGATGGAGATCATGGTTTCATGCCAGTGACGATAGAGATCATGACAGTACTTTGGAGATGGAGATAAAAGGCGCAAGATGATCATGGCCATATCATGTCACATATTTTGATTGCATGTGATGTTTATCCTTTATGCATCTTATTTTTCTTAGTTCGGCGGTAGCATTATAAGATGATCTCTCACTAAATTTCAAGGTATAAGTGTTCTTCGTGAGTATGCACCGTTGCGCAGTTCGTCATGCCGAGACACCACGTGATGATCGGGTTTGATAAGCTCTACGTTCACATACAATGGGTGCAAGCCAGTTTTGCACACGCGGAATACTCAGGTTAAACTTGACGAGCCTAGCATATGCAGATATGGCTTCGGAACACTGGAGACCGAAAGGTCGAGCGTGAAACATATAGTAGATATGATCAACATAGTGATGTTCACCATTGAAAACTACTCCATCTCACGTGATGATCGGATATGGTTTAGTTGATCTGGATCACGTGATCATTTAGATGACTAGAGGGATGTCTATCTAAGTGGGAGTTCTTAAGTAATATGATTAATTGAACTTTAATTTATCATGAACTTAGTCTTGATAGTATTTGCATAACTATGTTGTAGATCAATAGCTCGCGATGTAGCTCCCCGTCTATTTTTGATATGTTCCTAGAGAAAGTTAAGTTGAAAGATGTTAGTAGCAATGATGCGGACTAGCTCCGTGATCTGAGGATTATCCTCAATGCTGCACAGAAGAATTATGTCCTTGATGCACCGCTTGGTGACGGGCCTATTGCAGGAGCAGATGCAGACATTATGATGACTACTTGATTGTTTAGTGCACCATGCTTTACGGCTTAGAATCAGGGCTTCAGAGATGTTTTGAATGCCATGGATCATATGAGATGTTCCAAGAGTTGAAATTAGTAATTCAGACTCATGCCCATGTTGAAAGGTATGAGACCATTGATAAGAACTTTGCCTACAAGATGGAGGAGAATAGCTCAGCTAGTGAGCATGTGCTCAGAATGTCTGAGTACTACAATCACTTGAATCAAGTGGGAGTTAATCTTCTAGATAAGATAGTGATTGACAGAGTTCTCTAGTCACTATCACGAAGTTACTAGAACTTCGTGATGAACTATAATATGCAAGGGATAACGGAAACAATTCCCAAGCTCTTCGTGATGCTGAAATCAACGAAGGTAGAAATCAAGAAAAGCATCAAGTGTTGATGGTTGACAAGACCACTAGTTTCAAGAAAAGGGCAAAGGGAAGAAGGGGAACTTCAATAAGAACGGCAAGCAAGTTGCTGCTCAAGTGAAGAAGCCCAAGTCTAGACCTAAGACTGAGACTAAGTGCTTCTACTACAAAGGGACTGGTCACTGGAAGCATAACTGCCCCAAGTATTTGGCGGATAAGAAGGATGGCAAAGTGAAAAAAGGTATATTTGATATACATGTTATTGATGTGTACTTTACTAGTGTTTATAGCAACCCCTTAGTTTTTGATACTAGTTCAGTTGCTAAAGATTAGTAACTCGAAACAGGAGTTGCAGAATGAACAGAGACTAGTTAAAGGTGAAGTGACGATGTGTGTTGGAAGTGGTTCCAAGATTGATATGATCATCATCGCACACTCCCTATACTTTCGGGATTAGTGTTGAACCTAAATAAATGTTATTTGGTGTTTGTGTTAAGCGTGAATATGATTTGATCATGTTTATTGCAATACGGTTATTCATTTAAAGTTAGAGAATAATTGTTGTTCTGTTTACGTGAATAAAACCTTCAATGGTCATACACCCAAGGTGAATGGTTTATTGAATCTCGATCGTAGTGATACATATATTCATAATATTGAAGCCAAAAGATGCAAAGTTAATAATGATAGTGCAACTTATTTGTGGCACTACCGTTTAGGTCATATTGGTGTAAAGCACATGAAAAAACTCCATGCTAATGGGTTTTGGAATCACTTGATTATGAATCATTTGATGCTTGCGAACCATGCCTCATGGGCAAGATGACTAAAACTCCGTTCTCTGGAACAATGGAGCAAGCAACTGACTTATTGGAAATAATACATACTGATGTATGCAATCCGATGAGTGTTGAGGCTCGCGGCGGGTATCGTTATTTTCTGACCTTCACAAATGAATTGAGCAGATATGGGTATATCTACTTGATAAAACATAAGTCTGAAACATTTGAAAAGTTCAAAGAATTTCAGAGTGAAGTGGAAAATCATCGTAACAAGAAAATAAAGTTGCTGCGATCTGATCGTGGAGGAGAATATTTGAGTTACGAGTTTGGTTCATTTGAAACAATATGGAATAGTTTCGCAACTCATGCCACCTGGAACACCACAGCGTAATGGTGTGTCCGAACGTCGTAATCACACTTTACTAGATATGGTGCGATCTATGATGTCTCTTACTGATTTATCGCTATCATTTTGGGGTTATGCATTAGAGACATCTGCATTCACGTTAAATATGGCACCATCTAAATCCGTTGAGATGACACCGTATGGACTATGGTTTGTCAAGAAACCTAAGTTGTCGTTTCTTAAAGTTTAGGATTGTGATGCTTATGTGAAAAAGTTTCATCCTGATAAGCTCAAACCCAAATCGGAGAAGTGCGTCTTCATAGGATACCCAAAAGTAACTATTGGGTACACCTTTTATCACAGATCCGAAGGCAAGATATTCGTTGCTAAGAATGGATCCTTTCTAGAGAAGGAGTTTCTCTCGAAAGAAGTGAGTAGGAGGAAAGTAGAACTTGGTAAGGTAATTGTACCTTCTCCCGAATTGGAAAGTAGTTCATCACAAAAATCAGTTCTAGTGATGCCTACACTGATTAGTGAGGAAGTTAATGATAATGCTCATGAAACTTCAGATCAAGTCACTACCGAACCTCGTAGGTCAACCAGAATACGTTCCGCACCAAAGTGGTATGGTAATCCTGTACTGGAAATCATGTTATAGACCATGACAAACCTACAAACTATGAGGAAGCGATGATGAGCCCAGATTCCGCAAAATGGCTTGAAGCCATGACATCTGAGATAGGATCCATGTATGAGAACAAAGTGTGGACTTTGGTTGACTTGCCCGATGATCGGCAAGCCATAGAGAATAAATGGACCTTCAAGAGGAAGACGAACACTGATAGTAGTGTTACTATCTACAAAGCTCGAATTGTCGCAAAAATGTTTTCAACAAGTTCAAGGTGTTGACTACAATGAGATTTTCTCACTTGTATCGATGCTTAAAAGTCTGTCCGAATCATGTTAGCAATTGTCGCATTTTTTGAAATTTGGCAAATGGATGTCAAACCTGCATTCCTTAATGGATTTCTTAAAGAAGAGTTGTATATGATGAAACCAGAAGGTTTTGTCAATCCAAAAGATTCTAACAAAATGTGTGAGCACCAGTGATCTAATTATGGACTGGTGCAAGCATCTCGGAGTTGGAATTTACGCTTTGATAGTGTGATCAAAGCATATAGTTTTATACAGACTTGCAGTGAAGCCTTTATTTACAAGAAAGTGAGTGGGAGCACTATAGCCTTTCTGATAAGTATATGTGAATGACATATTGTTAATCGGAAATGATGTAGAATTTTCTGGAAAGCATAAAGGACTGTTTGAAAGGAGTTTTTTCAAAGAAAGACCTCGGTGAAGCTGCTTACATATTGAGCATCAAGATCTATATAGATAGATCAAGACGCTTGATAATTTTTTTCAATGAGTACATACCTTGACAAGTTTTTGAAGTTGTTCAAAATGGAACAGTCAAACAAAAGAGTTCTTGCCTGTGTTGCAAAGTGTGAAGTTGAGTAAGACTCAAAACCTGACCACGACAGAAGATAGAGAGAGAATGAAAGTCATTCCCTATGCCTCAGTCATAGGTTCTATAAAGTATGCCATGCTATGTACCAGACCTATTTTATACCCTGCCCTGAGTTTGGCAAGGGAGTACAATTTTCATCTAGGAGTAGATCACTAGACAGTGGTCAAAATTATCCTTAGAGGACTAAGGAAATATTTCTCGGTTATGGAGGTGATAAAGAGTTTGTCGTAAAGAGTTACGTCGATGCAAGCTTTGACACCGATCTGGATGACTCTGAGTCTCAATCCGAATACATATTGAAAGTGGGAGCAATTAGCTAAAGTAGCTCCGTGCAAAGCATTGTAGACATAGAAAATTTGCAAAATACATACGGCTCTAAATGTGGCAGGACCGTTGACTAAATTTCTCCGACACGCAAAACATGATCACTCTTTGGGTGTTAATCACATAGCGATGTGAACTAGATTATTGACTCTAATAAACCCTTTGGGTGTCAGTCACATGGAGATGTAAACTAATCACATAAAGATGTGAACTATTGGTGTTAAATCAAATGATGATGTGAACTAGATTATTGATTCTAGTGCAAGTGGGAGACTGAAGGAAATATGCCCTAGAGGCAATAATAAAGTTTTTATTTATATTTCCTTATATCATGATAAATTTTTATTATTCATGCTAGGATTGTATTAACCGGAAACTTAGTACATGTGTGAATACATAGACAAACAGAGTGTCCCTAGTATGCCTCTACTTGACTAGCTCACTAATCAAAGATGGGTAAGTTTCCTAGCCATGGACATGTGTTGTCATTTGATGAACGGGATCACGTCATTAGATAATGATGTGATGGACAAGACCCATCTGTTAGCTTAGCATAATGATCGTTCAGTTTTATTGCTACTGCTTTCTTCATGACTTATACATGTTCCTCTGACTATGAGATTATGCAAGTCCCGAATACCGGAGGAACACCTTGCGTGCTATCAAATATCACAACATAACTAGGTGAGTATAAAGATTCTCTACAGGTGTCTCCAATGGTGTTTGTTGAGTTGGCATAGACCGAGATTAGGATTTGTCACTCCGTCTATCGGAGAGGTATCTCTGGGCCCTGTCGATAATGTATGTCACTATGAGCCTTGCAAGCAATGTGACTGGTGAGTTAGTTGCGGGATGATGCATTACGGAACGAGTAAAGAAACTTGCCAGTAACGAGATTGAACTAGGTATGAGGATGCCGATGATCGAATCTCGGGCAAGTAACATACCGATGACAAAGGCAACAACGTATGTTGTTATGCGGTTTGACCGATAAAGATCTTCGTAGAATATGTAGGAGCCAATATGAGCATCTAGGTTCCGCTATTGGTTATTGACCGGAGACAAGTCTCGGTCATGTCTACATAGTTCTCGAACCCTTAGGGTCCGCACGCTTAACGTTCGGGGACGATCGCTATTACGAGTTTATGTGTTTTGATGTACCAAAGGTTGTTCGGAGTCCTGGATATGATCACGAACATGACGAGGAGTCTCGAAAGGGCCGAGACATAAAGATCGATATATTGGATGACTATGTTTGGACTTCGGAAGGGTTCCGGGCAAGTTCGGACAAATACCGGAGTACCGGGGGGTTACTGGAACCCCCCAGGGAGTGTAATGGGCCTAGTGGGCCTTAGTGGAGAAGAGGAGGTGCAGCCAGGGCAGGCCGCGCGCCCCCTCTCCCTCTTGTCTGAATTGGACAAGGAGGGGGCGGCGCCCCCCTTTCCTTCCCCCTCTCTCCTCCTTCCCTCTCTCCTACTCCTACTCTTGGAAGGGTTGGAGTCCTACTCCCGTTGGGAGTAGGACTCTCCTTGGGGCGCGCCTAGGAGGGCCGGCCTCTCCCCCTCCTCCACTCCTTTTATATACGGGGGAGGGGGGCACCCCATAGACACAGAAGTTGATCAGTTGATCTTTCAGCCGTGTGCGGTGCCCCCTCCACCATAATCCACCTCGGTCATATCATAGCGGTGCTTAGGCGAAGCCCTGCATCAGTAGCACCATCATCACCATCATCACGCCGTCATGCTGACGGATCTCTCCCTCGAAGCTCTGCTGGATCGGAGTTCGTGGGACGTCACTGAGCTGAACGTGTGCTGAACTCGGAGGTGCCGTGCGTTTGGTACTTGGACTGGTCGGATCATGAAGACGTACGACTACATCAACCATTTTCTCATAACGCTTCCGCTTACGGTCTATGAGGGTACGTGGATGACACTCTCCCCTCTTGTTGCTATGCATCACCATGATCTTGCGTGTGCGTAGGATTTTTTTGAAATTACTGCGTTCCCGAACACCTTGGGGGTGCCCCGAGGGGGGGGGCACAACCCACCAGGGTGCGCTAGGAGGCCCTAGCACTCCCAGTTGGGTTGTGCCCACCTCGGGTGCCCCCCAGACCGCCTCTTTGCTCTATAAATGTCAAAATATTCCCAAAACCCTAGGGAAGTCGACGAAATATTCATCTAGCCGCCGCAGAGTCCAGAAACACTAGATCCAATCTAAACACCATCACGGAGGGGCTCACCACTTCCATTGATGCCTCTCCGATGATGCATGAGTAGTTCTTTGTAGACCTTCGGGTCTGTAGTTAGTAGCTAGATGGCTTCATCTCTCTCTCTCTTGATCCTCAATACAATCGTCTCTTGGAGATCCATATGATGTAACTCTTTTGCATGTGTTTGTTGTGATCGATGAACTTCGAGTTTATGATCAGATATATGTTTTTATATCCATGAAAGCATTTGAGTTTCTTTGATCTCTTTTATGTGTGATGTCTTATAGCCTCGTATTTATTCTCCGATATTTGGGTTTTGTCTAGCCAACTCAATCTATTTATCTTGCAATGGGAAGAGGTGCCCGGTAGTTGGTTCGATCTTACGGTGCTTGATCCCAGTGACAGAAAGGGAACCGACACATATGTATCGTTGCTACTAAGGATAAAAAGACGAGATCTATATCTACTTCCATATAGATAAACAGATCATCTCTACATCATGTCATCGTTCTTATTGAATTACTCCATTTTCCATGAAGTTAATACACTGGATGCATGCTGGATAGCGGTCGATGTGTGGAGTAATAGTAGTAGATGCGGGCAGGAGTCGGTCTACTAATCTTGGACATGGTGCCTATGTAATGATCATTGCCTGGATATCGTCATAATTATTTTAAGTTCTATCAATTACCCAACAGTAATTTTTTCACCCACCATTTGCTATTTTTCTCGAGAAGCCACTAGTGGAACCTACGGCCCCCAGGTCTTATTTCTCATATATTTGCCTTTGCGATCTACTTTTTCCTTGCTTTTATTTTCAGATCTATTAAACCTAAAATTCAAAATACTTTGCTGAAATTTATTTTATTTGGCATTCGATCTATCAATATTTACAACTTTATCTCCCGTCACTCGCCGTTTCTGGCGCCGTTACCTGAAAGGGATTGACAACCCCTTTAACACGTCGGGTTGCGAGGTGTTGTTATTTGTGTGTAGGTGATGCTTATGTTGTGTTGCTTGGTTCTCCTACTGGTTCGATACCTTGGTTTCATAACTGAGGGAAATACTCTACCGTCGCTGTGCTACATCATCGCTCCCTCTCCAGGGAAATACCGACGTAGTTCCAGCTGCCATCAAGGATAATTTCTGGTGCCATTGCCGGGGAGGATCTTCAACATAAGCAGGTTCCTAATCACAAATCTCATCTCCTCGCAATTTACATTATTTGCCATTTTCCTCTCCCCCACTTCACAAAAATTTACCGTTTTATTCACCTCTCTTTTTCTGTTCGCCGTTTTCTTGTCGGATCTGTTTTTGAGTGCAATCTTGTTGTGTGGTCATCATGACTCAAGAGAACACCAAGTTATGTGATTTCTCGAATACCAACAACAATGATTTTATTGGCACTCCACTTGCTCCTCCCGCTACTAGTGCGGAGACTTGTGATATTAATACTGCTTTGCTGAATCTTGTTATGAAAGACCAATTTTCTGGTACTCCTAATGAGGATGCCACGTCCCATCTTAATGCCTTCATGGAATTATGCGATATGCAAAAGGAAAAAGATGTGGTTAAGATGAAATCATTTCCATTTTCCTTGAGTGATTCTGCAAAATTTTGGTTCTCTTGTTTGCCTCTTAATAGTATCAATTCTTGGAATAAGTGCAAAGATGCTCTTATCACTAAGTATTTTCCTCCCACAAAAATTATTTCCCTTAGAACCCAGATCATGAATTTCAATTAACTTGAACATGAGCATGTTGCACAATCTTGGGAAAGGATGAAAATGATGTTAAGGAATTGCCAAACTCATGGGTTAAATCTTTGGATGATCATACAATTTTTTATGCGGGATTGAATTTTGTTTCTCGTAATCTTTTAGATTCCGCCGCGGGTGGAACTTTTATGGAAATTACTTTGGTTGAAGCCACCAAATTTCTTGATAATATCATGGCAAATTATTCGCAATGGCATACCGAAAGAGCTCCTACTAGTAAAAAGTTAATTCAGTTGAGGAAATTTCTTCTTTGAGTGAAAAAGTTGATGCTCTTGCGAAATTGGTTGCTAGTAAAAGTGCTCCTATTGATTTTAATGATATGCCTTTGTCTACTTTGATTGAGCAAAATAGATATGCCATTGATGTGAATTTTATTTCTCGCAATAATTTCAACAACAATGCTTATAGAGGTAATTTTAATCCTAGGCCTTTCCTAGTAATTCCTCTAATAATTATGGTAATTCCTATGGAAATCAATCTTATAATAATAATAGGAACACCTATGATCTTGAGAACAATATTAAAGAATTTATCAATACACAAAAAGTTTTCAACACTTCCATAGAAGAAAAGTTGAACAAAATTGATGATTTGTCTAGAAGTGTTGACAGAATTGCTCATGATGTGGAAAATCTCAAGATGAAAATTTATGTGCCTAAAGTAGATGAATCAATTAAAGCTCTTTATGTTTCTATGGATGAAAGTAAGAAAAGAACTGCTATGCTTAGAGCTAAAAGAGAATTTTTGGAAAAATCTTTTCCTAGTGATTTTTCTTGCAAAAGTGATGAAGATCTTAAAATTATTGGTGTTTCTTCTATTGATTCCTTGTTTATTAAAGTTAAGAATGATGAAAAAGGGACTGAAGAAGAGTCAACTTTAGGTAGAAGGCATCCCAATATTTTGGAGGGTGAAAATCTTGTTGAGAAAATTGATGAAAGTGGGTTTGGAGAGGTTAAAACTTTAGCTAGTGATGCACCCACTATTTTGGATTACAAAGACTTTAATTATGATAGTTGCTCTTTGATTGATTGTATTTCTTTGTTGCAATCCATGATAATTCACCCCATGGTTATGAACAAAATAAAGCTTTTACTAAACATATTGTTGATTCTATGATGAAAGCTTTTGAAGAAAAATTGGAGTTATAAGTTTCAATTCCTAGAAAATTGTATGATGAGTGGGAACCTACTATCAAAGTCAAGATTAAAAATTATGAGTGTTTTGCTTTATGTGACTTGGGTGCTAGTGTTTCCACAATTCCGAAATCTTTATGTGATGTGCTTGGTCTTACCAATCTTGAAGAATGTTCCTTGAATTTGCACTTGGCGGATTCTACTATTAAAAAGCCTATGGGAAGAATTAATGATGTTCTTATTCTTGCAAATAGGAATTATGTGCCCATACGTTTTATTGTTCTTGATATTGATTGTAATCCGTCGTGTCCAATTATTCTTGGTAGACCGTTTTTACGCACTATCGGTGCCGTCATTGATATGAAAGAAAGCAATATTAAGTTCCAATTTCCTTTGAGGAAGGGTATGGAACACTTTCCTAGAACTATAATTAAGCCACGATATGAATCAATCATGAGGGCATCTTATAGATCTCGAACCAAAGATGACAAAACTTAGATCCTTGCTATATGCCTAGCTAAGGGCGTAAAACTATAGCGCTTGTTGGGAGGCAACCCAATGAATAAAATTTATTTTTTCTTTTTTATTTCTGTTCTTGTGTGTTTACACAATTATACTACTATTATAATTGTGTTCTTTATGTTTTAATTAGTGTTTGTGCCAAGTAAAGCCTTTAGGATCTTCTTGGGTGATGGTTGTTTGATCTTGCTGGAAAAAAACAAAAAGTTTGCGCTCGCGAAATTAATTTTAATTTTTTTACCAGAGAGCGATAAAATACCCATTCCAACTGTAGTAGATCAATATACAAATTTCTCAGGTCGTCCTAATGTTTTTGGAGTTACAGAAGTATTCGAAATAGTCAAATTGCTATAGACTGTTCTATTTTGACATATTCTGTTTTCTTTGTATTGTGTGCTTATTTTGATGGCTCCATGGTTTTCTTTGATGAGTTTTTGCCATAGAAAAGTCGGAATACAGTAGATATAATACAAAAACAGAATATGAATTGGTTTGATACAACACTTATAGTAGTCGTTTATTATTCTTATAATAACGGATCCCACGAGGGCTTTGTTGAGTTTTGTGTGATTGAAGTTTTCAAGTTTTGGGTTATCTTACGATGGATGAAGGAAGGATGTAAGAGCCTAAGCTTGGGGATGCCCCAGCATCCGAAGCTATTATCCAAGAATGAGCAACCAACTAATCTTGGGGATGCCCCTGAGTGGCATCCCCGCTTTCTTCCAACAACTATCGGTATTTTACTCGAGACTATATTTTTATTCGTCACATGATATGTGTTTTGCTTGGAGCGTCTTGTATGATATGTGTCTTTGCTTGTTTTATTTTGTGTTTTAAGTTATCAATCCTTGCTGGACACACCTATTTGAGAGAGCCAAAATTATGTCATGACTTGTTAGAATTGCTCTCTATGCTTCACTTAAATCTTTTATGAGCTAGGACTTGCTCTAGTGCTTCACTTATATCTTTTTGAGCATGGTGTGCTTTGCTATTTTTGAAGAAATGTTCTCTTACTTCACTTAGATTTATTTTAGAGTTAGTAAAATTTTGCATAAATTCTCTTTTGCTTCACTTAAATTATTTGAGAGAAAGAAAAAAATTTATGCTCATGATCTTCACTTATATTTGTTTGAGATTATGAAAAGAAACTCATGAAAATTAGTCCCAAAGTGATAGATATCCAAGAAGGATAAAGTAAAGAAAGTGTCATGAAGATCATTGGACAAAATAAATTTGATTCTTAGTAATAGTTTTGAGATATGATGATGTGATATGTGAGTCATCTTGATGAGTAATTGTGCTTTAGTAGGAATATTGGTGTTAAGGTTTGTGATTCCCTATGCATGCACGAAAGTCAATAGTCATGCAATGAAAATTATATCCTACTTGTGGTGCATTATTCGGTGTTAATTGTGCTTAATCCTTTCTTATGAGATTATTCGTTTCTTGGTTGGTCGCTTCCCAATCTTTTGCTAGCCTTCATTTTGCAGTAAGTATGACCTCTACTTGTGCATCCAAAATCCTTTGAACCAGTTTTGACACATGAGTCCACTATATCTACCTATATGTTGTATTCTTTTGCCGTTCTAAGCAAATTTGCATGTTCTATCTCTAATTTTCAAAATAAACTTCTCTTTTGTGTGTTTGTTTCGCTCGCGGAGCGGTGAGGCATGGCTAATATTTTCCATGCTAGATGTGTTATTCTCAAGATGAGTGTATATTCACTTATCACTGCACGAGAGTAAGGCAAAGGTATTAGGGATGCCCAGTCCCGAAATGCAAAAACAAAAATGAATATACTTTATGTTGTCTAATAATAAGTTCCTTGGAAAGTGTTGGTATGGAGGGCACCCGTGGATATGGCTAGCCATGGAAAGCGAAAGTTATGGTGGAAAAGGAATAAACTTTATTTTCTATTTCGGAACCGCCTATGACATATCTAGCTTGGAAAGTGTTCGGAACTCTAAGTCATTTTCGTTGGTTGGATGGATGCACCTCCCAAAATGTTTTTATCCCAATTTTTCCTCTTTGAGCTCTGGCACCTCTACAAATCCCTACTTCCCTCTGCAAAGGGACTTTCTTTTACATTATGCAATTTTTATTTTGAAATTTGAGTCTCCGTCTTCTCTCATAAAAATCACCAACTAGGAGGCAATATGATCGTGCTCAAGTATTGGGTGTAGTTAATATTTGAGTGTGTTTCATGAATGGATCAATGCTTGAGCATGATGGGTTAGGGATAACTTATTTTAGCATTGATATTTCGAAAGACATGGTTGCTTGTTGATATGCTTGAGTATCTAAATTATTATGTCAAAACTAGACTATTGCTTTGAATCACATAAAAGTCCAAATGTCCATGCCATAAAGAAAAGAATATGATATGACTTGATGAACAACACTCCACATCAAAAAAATTGTTTTTATCACTTACCTACTCGAGGACGAGTAGGAGTTAAGCTTGGGGATGCTGATACTTCTCCAACATATCTATAATTTTTGATTGATCCATGCTGTTTTATTATCAATATTGGATGTTTTATAATCATTTTATAGTCATTTTATATCATTTTTTGGTACTAACCTATTGACATAGAGCCCAGTGACAGTTCCTATTTTTCCATGTTTTTTACATCGCAGGAAATCAATATCAAACGGATTCCAAATGGCATGAAACTTTACGATGATTTTTATGGGCCAAAATGAAGCAGATGGGCCCTGGTTGCACCTGGGGGGGTGTCCCGAGGGGGGCACAACCCACCAGGGCGCGCCAGGAGGCCCTTGCGCGCCCAGGTGGGTTGTGCCCACCTCGGGTGTCCCCCGGACCGCCTATTTGCTCTATAAATACCCAAATATTCCCAAAACCCTAGGGGAGTCAAAAAATATTCATCCAGCCGCCGTAGAGTCCATAAACACCAGATCCAATCTAAACACCATCACATAGGGGTTCACCACTTCCATTGGTGCCTCTTCGATGATGCGTGAGTATTTCTTTGTAGACCTTTGGGTTTGTAGTTAGTAGCTAGATGGCGTCACCTCTCTCTCTTGATCCTCAATACAATGGTCTCTTGGAGATCCATATGATGTAACTCTTTTGCGGTGTGTTTGTTGGGATCAATGAACTTCGAATTTATGATAAGATCTATGTTTTTATATCCATGAAAGTATTTGAATTTCTTTGATCTCTTTTATGCGTGATCTCTTATATCCTCATATTTCTTCTCCGATATTTGTGTTTTGTCTGGCCAACTCGGTCTATTTATCTTGCAATGGGAAGAGGTGCCCAGTAGTGGGTTCGATCTTACGGTGCTTGATCCCAGTAACAGAAAGGGAACCGACACGTATGTATCGTTGCTACTAAGGATAAAAAGACGAGATCTATATTGTCACATCCCTAGTTCTGACAATGCCTAGTGCATGCATTAGAGTGTTGCATCATGTTTAAATTTCATTTAAACCTGAAATGGGGGCTGATAAACCCTAGCAGCTAATGAATTCAACTAGGGTCAAAATAAAATCTTTTTCAATAAACCCAAAATGCCCTCTGGAAATGTTCATGATTTCTGGTAAAGGTGAAAACCTCTGCCAAAAATGATGCACATATTTTAGGCCATTCTGCATTTTTGAATTAAATCATTACTTATTTGCATTTGGGCATTTAAATACTATAAAATATTTTAAATGCTCAAATAATCCCAAACTGATATGGTTACTGTAGGATATATTTCTAACAGTGGTCATGAGCAGTTGCATGATTTTTGGGATTGTTTTAGTATTTTTAATAAAGCCAAAACAATTGCAGAAAATAGAAAATGGAATTAAGAGAGAGTGAGAAAAACTGACTGGCGCTTACCTACAGCCCATCTGGCTCCTCAGCCGGCCCAACACTGTGCAGCCCAGCTAGCACAGCGCCTTTCTTCAACCTTCTGCCAGAAGGCGAGGCAGCTGCGTGGAGAGCGCACACCCGAGCTGCGCCAGCTCCTGCTTGCCGCCTTCTGCTTCCCCCTCGCGTCTGGCGACGCCACGCACCTCCCTGCCTCTCTCTCTCACTCTCCCGCGCTCTCACCCCCTTCCTGGATCTCTCTCTGCAGCGCGCCCGAGTACCCTGCCGCACGCCGGAAAGCACCGCCACAGCCACGGCCACCCCCTAGCCCAACCACCATGACCAATAGCTCCGCAAGGACCTGAAGCATCTCCTCGACGAGCCACGCAAGCCGGGTTTCACCGCAACACCGCCATCGATGCCTTCTTCAACCTCGGGACCGCCGGCCATCACCGTCAAATTCATCGGCTCCGGACCATCCACGACCTCACCGAGCGTCCCGTCGTCATCGCTGTGAGCCCCTAACCACTTACCCCCTGCTCCCCTCGTCGAATTAATGCCGCAACCATCGATCCCCGCAGTGCCAGAAGCTCACCGCGACCGGCCTTGTCGCCGCCGTGGCCTGAGCTCGAACGGGTCGCGCCCGTGCATCTCACCGAGCTCATGGTGACTCCAGGAGGCTGCGCAGTGCTTTACCTCACTCGCCCGTGCTCCACAACGCCGTTTTCGCCGAGGTCCGAACTCCGGCGCCGCCGCGAGCTCCATTCCGGTGAGCTCCGGCCACCCCAGCTCGAGCTGTTGCCACCCCTGGATGCGCGCGAAGCCCAGCAACCCATAGCCGTAAACCACGCCCGAAACCATCCCTTGTAACGCTTTCCCGGGGCGTTTACGTCGTCGGATTCGGTCGCCGCCGGCCGAACTCCGGTGGCCGGTGATGTGGTACGTCATTAGCCACTGATGACCCCACTAATTAACCTCCAGTGAAACTGACAGCCGGGCCCCACATCCTAACTAACTGGCTAACTAAACTAGATTAAGTTTAATCTAATTACCCTGGACCCACACGTCAACATTGACTGTGCTGACGTGTCCGTTGACTGGGCCCACCTGCCAGCGACCTAAACGAGCCCTAAGTCACTGACTAATGGGACCCCCTGGTCAGGTTTGACCCGGGGCAGCCCTGTTGACTTGCTGATGCAAGCATGACGCAGTGCTGATGCCATAACTCATTTTCTGGATTTAATTTAATTCTGAAATTCCAGAAAATGCCTAAAACTTCTAAAATTCATAGAAATTCAACCGTAACTCCAAATGAAATAAATTATATATGAAAAATTATCAGAAAAATTCAAGGAATCCATCTGTACCATTTTCATGCATGTTAGAACAACTTATAGCTGCTGTTTAGCACAAATCAATTAAATGGCATTTAAATAATCACATATGGAGTTTGAATTTGAATCTTGTATTCAAACCAACTTCATTTAATCGATTGCTAGTTGCATTAGCTCATAACACATTCATTTTGCCATGTCATGATCATGCATCATATTGTGCATTGCATTGATTGTGTTCCCTTCTGTGTTGCCGGTATTTATCCCCTCTCGATAGACGTGATACCGATGATGTGATCGTTGACACTGATGAAGACTCAATGTTATCTTCAGAAGTGCCAGGCAAGCAAAACCCCCTTGTTCATTCCGATACAATCCTACTCTCTCTCTCCTGCTCTCTTTTACTGCATTAGGACAACACCGATTCATCTGTTACTTGCTGCGGTAGCTGAACCCCCTTTATCCTTTGCATGACCTGTCATTGCCACAGTAAATAGATGAAACCCACTAGCATGAGTAGGAGTTGTTTGAGCCCTGATGTGCCTACTCATTCATGCTTGTTTGTCATGCCTGCTACTGCTTAGAGTTGAGTCAGGTCTGATTCATCGGGGATGAATCAGAGGCGTGTGAACATGTCCTACTGTGTGAGCTAAGTGTGTGAACACGATTTGGTAAAGGTAGCGGTGAGAGGCCATGTAGGAGTACATGGTGGGTTGTCTCATTGCAGCCGTCCTCAGGAACTGAGTTCTGTGTTTGTGATCCATGATTCAGCTACTACCACGCATTGGGCCCAAAACCAATGGACCCTCTCGGCTTCTTGATCACCCTTGTCCTCTGTCCAGGAGTTGCAAGTAGTTTCTGGTGTTTGTAGTATGCTGGAGGCCGTGCGCAGCGCTGACCGTAGGGGTGGGCTGTGATGCGGTAGGCACGTGGCACGGTGTACCGGGCGCCCGTTTGGTGTCTCGGGAACCCTGTTCACATCGTTTGGGGCTGTGAGCAAAACTCCGGCCGGATCTCCTCATGGATGGAACCCGAATAGGCGATAAACCTGGACTAGAGACTCGAGTGTTTAGGCAGGCCGTGGCCGACACCCACGTTGGGCTTCCGCTTGAAGGTTGCCGAGTACATGTCGTGTAAACGGCGGTAAGTGGTGAGAGCGTGTGTGAAGAAGTACACCCCTGCAGGGTTAATATCATCTATTCGAATAGCCGTGTCCGCGGTAAAGGACTTCTGGGTTGCTTATATCAGTTCATAGACAAGTGAAAGTGGATACTCTAAAATACGCAAGATAAGCGTGAGTGCTATGGATGGCGTTCTCGTAGGGAGACGGGAGCGGATCCATAGTGGTGTATTGGTTGGTGAATATGTGGACTCGTGTGCGCCACCTCAAAAGAGTCGCTTGTAGTCGTAGTTTAGGATAGCCACCGAGTCAAAGCTGGCTTGCTGCAGTTAAACTCCATCATCCCCTTGTTGAAAATGATGCATATGTAGTTAGTTCTGATGTAAGTCTTGCTGGGTACATTTGTACTCACGTTTGCCTATTTTATGTTTTTGCAGAGAGACTTCAGTCTCACTAGTAGTTCCACGTGGACTTCGACGTTTAGCTTGTTACCTCAGCTACGATCTTGTGCCCTCGGCAGGATCTGATAGATAGTTAGGCTTCTCAGCCTTTTTCATTTATAGATGTCTGTACTCAGACGTGATAGCTTCCGCTTGTGCTTTGACTTGTATGCTCTGATTGTTGGGTCATGAGACCCATGTTTGTAATATCTCGCTCCTCGGAGCCTATTGATTAAATACTTGAGTCGTAGAGTCATGTTGTGATGCCATGTTGTATTTGCACATAGCGAGCATATTGTGTGTATGTTATTGAAATGCTTGGTATGTGTGGGATCTGACCATCTAGTTGTTTATCTTTAGTAGCCTCTCTTACCGGGAAATGTCTCCTAGTGTTTCCACTGAGCCATGGTAGCTTGCTACTACTCCGGAACACTTAGGCTGGCCGGCATGTGTCCTTCTTCGTTCCTGTGTCTGTCCCTTCGGGGAAATGTCACGCGATGAATACCGGAGTCCTGTTAGCCTGCTACAGCCCGGTTCACCGGAGTCCTGCTAGCCCAGTGCTACAGCCTGGATTCACTCGCTGATGACCGACACGTTCGATGCTGGGTCATGGATGCCTGTCCCTGTAAGTCTGTGCCACTTTGGGTTTACGACTAGCCATGTCAGCCCGGGCTCCTTATCATATGGATGCTAGCGACACTGTCATATACGTGTGCCAAAAGGCGCAAACGGTCCCGGGCTAAGGTAAGGCGACACCCGTGGGAATACCGTGCGTGAGGCCGCAAAGTGATATGGGGTGTTACATGCTAGATCGATGTGGCATTGAGCCGGGGTCCTGACAGCGTTGGTATCAGAGCTTGACTGCCTGTAGGATTACCAAGCCAAACTGGTCGAAGTTGAGTCTAGAAATTCTTTAGTTATATAAGGGAATTGATTGTGGGATGGAACGTAAGGCTCTTTTTACTCCTTATACCTCATGCCCTTCTGATCTGAGTCATCTTATCTTTCCTACGGGGATTAAGAACTAGGCTATCTCTTCTTGCTATTAGGACCACGTGTTACTTATCTGTAGACTTGTAAGATTGTTGGATTTAAGTCTCAGTTCAGTTCCTACTACTTCCGTATGTTAATTGTTGATCTCGAAACCTTGATATTGTGCTTCTGAGTGGTTATGCCACCATTTTTGTGAATGTCTCAAATCTTTTCTGAGCATTTACAGCCGTTATGCTGTCCGAGTCATCCCAGGTTTCTAAGTAGTCTGATGCATTTGCAAATCCTTTCTTCCCGTTTCAATGTTCCCATGGGCCAGATTAACCACACTAATCAGTGAGTTGAGGTACTCCGTTACCTTGACATATATGTTGGAGATATTATTATGACCCTAGGTGTCTTAGGGGATCATCTAGTAATTTAACCATGATTTGTGTTCCCAGTGTGATGATTCTGGCCATCATTCTCGAAAGCATCCCGTGATGCCACTTAGTAGTAGGTATTCTACTCCTTGGGTTTTGAACCCGAGATTCACCCTACTTACTTCATGTTGATAGTGTTTGCTAGTCCCTTTAGGATAGTAGTAACCTTTGCGATAGTCCTCGAGGTTCGTGGTACATCCTTCTTCCAATTACCATGAACCATTCTTGGCAGGAGTTCTTCTGAACCAAAAGATGATAACAAGAGTGCTCTTGATGAGTTCTCCATGCTATATTGTGACTCTGCCAGCTCAACCTTTCTGCATGGGTTATCCGGAAGAATTATGTTGAACTTGGTTCGACATGCTAAACCATGCATCCACAACTCAGGAAATCATATGTTCTTTTGAGTTGTCCCTCTGTAGTTGTATTTGACCCTTGTCCAGCAGTTGATAGTCAAGAGTATGCGTACATTCGTTCGTCGATGCCTATTACCCTTGTGGTCCGTCAAGCCATTCTATTCCAGAGAGTGACTTGGAGAAAACAAACTCCAGTACCTCTTCCATATCCAGGATTGGGTCAAAGAAGTTGTGCTCCGCAGATCAAATTGCTAATCCAGCTTTTGTTCTGTTCTACCTTGGAGTATTACCATCTTTATATCGGAATTGTTATAGGAATTGCACACCATCCTATGAACTCTTGGTATAGTGATACTTCTTGCCATCATTAGTCATTCCTCGGTCTTCGTGTTGATGCAACCGGAATACCGACAAATGAATTGTGATGTGTGAAATCAATACGCCTAGCAACCTCGTTGCTGGGTAGTTACAGGACAATAATTTCATTCTTAGTGTGTTGGTTATTGAATCATCATTCTAAGATTGATCGTGCTACCTAGTCCATTCTCCTGGTTCACTCCTCGATCGATGAGTTAGGATTATTTCAAATCCTTGCTCTATTGATCATATCGTCTTGCCCTGAGAAGCAAGATTGTTCTCGAGCTTAGTAACATACCGGTGGTTCGTGATTTTCTGAATATCTTCTCAGAAGTATTACGAGGTTGTCACCTGACCGCTATGTTGAGTTCGTGATCAAGTTGGTTTATTCCTGTAAACCACCCTTTCTCCAAGAATCCGTGTTGGATACCCTGAGCTAGTTGGATAAGCTAAACAACAACTTGGAGAATTGGAAGATAAAAGCTTGCCTAACTTAGTTCGTTCCAAAGGGATATTCTTGTGTAGTGTGTGTTGAGGAAAGATGATATCTTCATCGATTGGTCCCTGTGATCAGTTGCTGGACCTATTGTCTTATCAATCCTTTGATTTGAGTGTGGGCTACCGTCAAATCAAATCAGTACCAACGATGCTCGTAATGTTGTCTTATTCGTGGTTGATCCCTCGAGCATACACCATTACATCTTTGGCCTGACCAATGCTATCACTTGTTCACTTAACTATGGAATTCCTTTTAAAAGGAAACCCAGATGAATTGTTGTTGAGCCCATTGACAACATTCTTATCTCCTCCATGATTTTGTTGAACATTAAGCTAGTGTTGGAAACTTTTGAAAGCATTTTCTTCATGCTAGCTCATGAAGTATTTGTTTGATGAAAGGAGTGACTTCCTCTTATACACGTGCATTTGGTGAAAGTTGCCGCCGTGAATTTGAGAAAGTTAGTTTTGCTTCCTCTGGAATCATCCCAAGTCAGTCATGCATACGTGCGAAGTATTCTGTGGTCTGGAGATTTGCAACCTCCATTCTATATGTATATCCTAGCACACCAAGCCACTGATTGAGTTGTTCAAAGATAAAGGAGTCTGTCCAAGGTGAACTCTTTGGACTTCCACGCGTGGAGACTTCGATGTCATTAATGATGGTTCCCCCTCCTGAACTCGGTAGTGTTTTATTATAAGACTACCACGTGGTCATGTTTGTCTGGGACAGCGTGTTCACATGTTTGTAGCAGAACCAGCTCATGTTTTGGAGCTTGCTATCGTAGTTCATCTCCCGAGAATCCCGCAACGTCATCTCGTCGAATTGTGTTGCAAACTTTCATTTTCTTCCTAGACTCGATGAGTCTGGAATATCCTGACACCAACCAGATCTGAATCTCAGGCAGATATAATGGTTGGAACATTTCCCAAGAACTATAGTATTGGTCCCTCGATAACCGGTAAAGTGAATGTCGTGGCCAACACACCCAGCCGGAAGACCTATTATTGTAGTATCTTGATTAAGGAAGTTGGCCACCTCCCCATAGGGATTTCGTAGGATTTACCTCCGTAGTTATTCCTTATGGATTCCTGTGCTCCCGAAGTCCGACCTTTTTACTTGATGTTCTAGATATCAAACCATATCTATGAATGGGTTACACTAGCACTTCAAGGAGAACATTAGAAGCGGAGTGCTAAATGTCTCTTGGTCGATCATCCATATTTTGTTTCCTTGGCCTCGCTAAGGTGAAGTCTGAGAAGGTGTTATCTTCCTTTGCGTCTGCATCATCCATCATTAGCCATCATGGTAGTAAGTTGTGTTACCGGACCCTTGACACGGATGTTGGTAAAACCTTGATGATTGTGGAAATGCTCAAGTTCTTGAGAGCACGTACAAGCGCTACATGTTATCATCGGCACTAACGGGGATGCTCTCCGTTTCCCCGGCAATGCTATGACCTTTCAAACAGTGAATTTACTCTCTATTGCTGGGTTCTTCCCCAGTTACCAGAATCATTCCCAGCATTTGCATTTTGTTCCTAGCTTGCACCGCCAATGTGCCATTCTACCATGGGTCTCTTCCATCTCCGGTGATAAGCAAATTCATCCATTACGTTGTCTTCAACAAGGTAATCCACATCATCCAAGTCCGAGTATGCCATTCTACCGACCCCCTCCAAATGATCGCTTGTGATTGCCTTAGGCTGGTATAAAGAGTTTCAATGATCTTTGAATCAAAGGTAATTCTTTTTGCCACTTAAGGGGATAATCTACGAATCACCCTCCTTCAGGATGTTTCGTCGTGGTATCATGGCAACTCAACTCCTCGCTACGTGGGCAATCGTTTACCACCTTCTTAAGCGTGAAATTGTGGTCTACCTAGTGAACCTTCGTCATCTGCTTCACTCCATTCCTATGGATGTGTGCTTCGCCTCTCAGCTCGAGAGATGTTGCTATGTCTCATTCCGTGAGTTAGTCCTGAGTTGTTCGACCTTCGAGAAGAACCATTCTTTTAGGATCTTTCCTTTCCTCTCGTTGTCATGTTAGTTGGAGTTCTCAGAGCAAGACTTCGAGACAAAGATGGTGATCGAATCAACGTTCCTATGAAGTGCAACCTGGATCGTGAAGATTGTACTAGTTGCGTTCCCCCTTCACCTTACCCTACGCTTGAATCTCGAGACGAGATTCTTGTTTAGTGGGGGTGAGTTGTCACATCCCTAGTTCTGACAATGCCTAGTGCATGCATTAGAGTGTTGCACCATGTTTAAATTTCATTTAAACCTGAAATGGGGGCCGATAAACCCTAGCAGCTAATGAATTCAACTAGGGTCAAAATAAAATCTTTTTCAATAAACCCAAAATGCCCTCTGGAAATGTTCATGATTTCTGGTAAAGGTGAAAACCTCTGCCAAAAATGATGCACATATTTTAGGCCATTCTGGATTTTTTGAATTAAATCATTACTTATTTGCATTTGGGCATTTAAATACTATAAAATATTTTAAATGCTCAAATAATCCCAAACTGAAATGGTTACTGTAGGATATATTTCTAACAGTGGTCATGAGCAGTTGCATGATTTTTGGGATTGTTTTAGTATTTTTAATAAAGCCAAAACAATTGCAGAAAATAGAAAATGGAATTAAGAGAGAGTGAGAAAAACTGACTGGCGCTTACCTACAGCCCATCTGGCTCCTCAGCCGGCCCAACACTGTGCAGCCCAGCCAGCGCAGCGCCTTTCTTCAACCTTCTGCCAGAAGGCGAGGCAGCTGCGTGGAGAGCGCACACCCGAGCTGCGCCAGCTCCTGCTTGCCGCCTTCTGCTTCCCCCTCGCGTCTGGCGACGCCACGCACCTCCCTGCCTCTCTCTCTCACTCTCCCGCGCTCTCACCCCCTTCCTGGATCTCTCTCTGCAGCGCGCCCGAGTACCCTGCCGCACGCCGGAAAGCACCGCCACAGCCACGGCCACCCCCTAGCCCAACCACCGTGACCAATAGCTCCGCAAGGACCTGAAGCATCTCCTCGACGAGCCACGCAAGCCGGGTTTCACCGCAACACCGCCATCGATGCCTTCTTCAACCTCGGGACCGCCGGCCATCACCGTCAAATTCATCGGCTCCGGACCATCCACGACCTCACCGAGCGTCCCGTCGTCATCGCTGTGAGCCCCTAACCACTTACCCCTGCTCCCCTCGTCGAATTAATGCCGCAACCATCGATCCCCGCAGCGCCAGAAGCTCACCGCGGCCGGCCTTGTCGCCGCCGTGGCCTGAGCTCGAACGGGTCGCGCCCGTGCATCTCACCGAGCTCATGGTGACCCCAGGAGGCTGCGCAGTGCTTTACCTCACTCGCCCGTGCTCCACAACGCCGTTTTCGCCGAGGTCCGAACTCCGGCGCCGCCGCGAGCTCCATTCCGGTGAGCTCCGGCCACCCCAGCTCGAGCTGTTGCCACCCCTGGATGCGCGCGAAGCCCAGCAACCCATAGCCGTAAACCACGCCCGAAACCATCCCCTGTAACGCTTTCCCGGGGCGTTTCCGTCGTCGGATTCGGTCGCCGCCGGCCGAACTCCGGTGGCCGGTGATGTGGTACGTCATTAGCCACTGATGACCCCACTAATTAACCTCCAGTGAAACTGACAGCCGGGCCCCACATCCTAACTAACTGGCTAACTAAACTAGATTAAGTTTAATCTAATTACCCTGGACCCACACGTCAACATTGACTGTGCTGACGTGTCCGTTGACTGGGCCCACCTGCCAGCGACCTAAACGAGCCCTAAGTCACTGACTAATGGGACCCCCTGGTCAGGTTTGACCCGGGGCAGCCCTGTTGACTTGCTGATGCAAGCATGACGCAGTGCTGATGTCATAACTCATTTTCTGGATTTAATTTAATTCTGAAATTCCAGAAAATGCCTAAAACTTCTAAAATTCATAGAAAATTCAACCGTAACTCCAAATTAAATAATTATATATGAAAAATTATCAGAAAAATTCAAGGAATCCATCTGTACCATTTTCATGCATGTTAGAACAACTTATAGATGCTGTTTAGCACAAATCAATTAAATGGCATTTAAATAATCACATATGGAGTTTGAATTTGAATCTTGTATTCAAACCAACTTCATTTAATCTGTTGCTAGTTGCATTAGCTCAAAACACATTCATTTTGCCATGTCATGATCATGCATCATATTGTGCATTGCATTGATTGTGTTCCCTTCTGTGTTGCCGGTATTTGTCCCCTCTCGATAGACGTGATACCGATGATGTGATCGTTGACACTGATGAAGACTCAATGTTATCTTCAGAAGTGCCAGGCAAGCAAAACCCCCTTGTTCATTCCGATAAATCCCACTCTCTCGCTCCTGCTCTCTTTTACTGCATTAGGACAACACCGATTCATCTGTTACTTGCTGCGGTAGCTGAACCCCTTTATCCTCTGCATGACCTGTCATTGCCACAGTAAATAGATGAAACCCACTAGCATGAGTAGGAGTTGTTTGAGCCCTGTTGTGCCTACTCATTCATGCTTGTTTGTCATGCCTGCTACTGCTTAGAGTTGAGTCAGGTCTGATTCATCGGGGATGAATCAGAGGCGTGTGAACATGTCCTACTGTGTGTGAGCTAAGTGTGTGAACACGATTTGGTAAAGGTAGCGGTGAGAGGCCATGTAGGAGTACATGGTGGGTTGTCTCATTGCAGCCGTCCTCAGGAACTGAGTTCTGTGTTTGTGATCCATGATTCAGCTACTACCACGCATTGGGCCCGAAACCAATGACCCTCTCGACTTCTTATCACCCTTGTCCTCTGTCCAGGAGTTGCAAGTAGTTTCTGGTGTTTGTAGTATGCTGGAGGCCGTGGACAGCGCTGACCGTAGGGGTGGGCTGTGATGCGGTAGGCACGTGGCCGGGTATACCGGGCGCCCGTTTGGTGTCTCGGAACCCTGTTCACATCGTTTGGGGCTGTGAGCGAAACTCCGGCCGGATCTCCTCATGGATGGAACCCGAATAGGCGATAAACCTGGACTAGAGACTTGAGTGTTTAGGTAGGTCGTGGCCGACACCCACGTTGGGCTTCCGCTTGAAGGTTGCCGAGTACATGTCGTGTAAACGGCGGTAAGTGGTGAGAGCATGTGTGAAGAAGTACACCCCTGCAGGGTTAATATATCTATTCGAATAGCCGTGTCCGCGGAAAAGGACTTCTGGGTTGCTTATATCAGTTCATAGACAAGTGAAAGTGGATACTCTAAAATACGCAAGATAAGCGTGAGTGCTATGGATGGCGTTCTCGTAGGGAGACGGGAGCGGATCCATAGTGGTGTATTGATATGGTGAATATGTGGACTCGTGTGCGCCACCTCAAAAGAGTTACTTGCAGTCGTAGTTTAGGATAGCCACCGAGTCAAAGCTGGCTTGCTGCAGTTAAACTCCACCATCCCCTTTGTTGATAATGATGCATATGTAGTTAGTTCTGATGTAAGTCTTGCTGGGTACATTTGTACTCACGTTTGCCTATTTTATGTTTTTGCAGAGAGACTTCAGTCTCACTAGTAGTTCCGCTGGACTTCGACGTTTAGCTTGTTACCTCAGCTACGATCTTGTGCCCTCGGCAGGATCTGATAGATAGTCAGGCTTCTCAGCCTTTTTCATTTATAGATGTCTGTACTCAGACATGATAGCTTCCGCTTGTGCTTTGACTTGTATGCTCTGATTGTTGGGTCATGAGACCCATGTTTGTAATATCTCGCTCCTCGGAGCCTATTGATTAAATACTTGAGTCATAGAGTCATGTTGTGATGCCATGTTGTATTTGCACATATCGAGCATATTGTGTGTATGTTATTGAAATGCTTGGTATGTGTGGGATCTGACCATCTAGTTGTTTATCTTTAGTAGCCTCTCTTACCGGGAAATGTCTCCTAGTGTTTCCACCGAGCCATGGTAGCTTGCTACTGCTCCGGAACACTTAGGCTGGCCGGCATGTGTCCTTCTTCGTTCCTGTGTCTGTCCCTTCGGGGAAATGTCACGCGATGAATACCGGAGTCCTGTTAGCCTGCTACAGCCCGGTTCACCGGAGTCCTGCTAGCCCAGTGCTACAGCCTGGATTCACTCGCTAATGACCGACACGTTCGATGCTGGGTCATGGATGCCTGTCCCTGTAAGTCTGTGCCACTTTGGGTTTACGACTAGCCATGTCAGCCCGGGCTCCTTATCATATGGATGCTAGCGACACTGTCATATACGTGTGCCAAAAGGCGCAAATGGTCCCGGGCTAAGGTAAGGCGACACCCGTGGGAATACCGTGCGTGAGGCCGCAAAGTGATATGGGGTGTTACATGCTAGATCAATGTGGCATTGAGTCGGGGTCCTGACATATATGTACCGCCATATAGATAAACAGATATTCTCTACATCATTTCATCGTTCTTATTGCATTACTCCGTTTTTCCATGAACTTAATACACTAGATGCATGCTGGATAGCGGTCCATGTGTGGAGTAATAGTAGTAGATGCAGGCAGGAGTCGGTCTACTAATCTTGGACATGATGCCTATGTAATGATCATTGCCTGGATATCATTATAATTATTTGAAGTTCTATCAATTTCCCAACACTAATTTGTTCACCCACCGTTTTCCATTTTTCTCAAGAGAAGCCACTAATGAAACCTACGGCCCTCGGGTCTTATTTCTCATATATTTTCCTTTGCGATCTACTTTTCCTTGCTTTTATTTTCAGATCTATTAAACCAAAAATCCAAAAATACCCTGCTGCAATTTATTTTATTTTGCGTTCAATCTATCAATATTTACAACTTTATCTCCCTTCACTCGCTGTTTCTGGCGCCGTTACCCGAAAGGGATTGACAACCCCTTTAACACGTCGGGTTGCGAGGTGTTGTTACTTGTGTGCAGGTGTTGCTTACGTTCTGTTGCTTGGTTCTCCTACTGGTTTGAGACCTTGGTTTCATAACTGAGGGAAATACTCTACCGTCGCTGTGGTACATCATCCCTCCTTTTCCGGGGAAATACCGACATAGTTCCAGCTGCCATCATGGGCAGCAAGGGCAAATCGGATCGAGGAAGCGTCGCATCGATTGGAGAGAAGTTCCAAGGAGCTGCGCCTGGCGCAGCACAAGGCGAAGGCGCATGTCGATCTCAGGGGAGAGATGTTGAGGGATGTTAGCATCTGGCAGCGTCACATTGATTTCGAGCTAGGGCTAATGGCAGAGATCATATGCACGGAGTCGACTGCGGAGGAAAGAACGTGCATGCCTGCGCAATGGCATGAGCAGGCGGTGCAACTATTCAAATGGGCGGTAGGAGAAGCCAAATCCCGGGACCAGTTGCGGCGGCACCGCTGGGCATGCATCATAGGCGAGGTGAGCTGCCCTCCTTCCCTGCCAGCGATGGAGTGACCTAGTCAGTTGCTGCTGAAGTGAACTTGCAACGCCATGTCGGTTTGCAATCTTGACAATCACTCCATCTATATGTATTGTATTTCTATGAAAATACTTGGTCGTTTGGAAAAAGATGGTAATTGATTTATCACTAGTTTTAGAATGCTTGGTCGTGACAATCAACCGAAGCCACAACCAGAAGTCTCCATCGCGTAATACTTTACGGTCGGTCGCACCAACAGACGGTCGGTCGGACCCGCGTCTCACCGAAGGGACACACATCGGCTTGGTCTGACATGTACGACCAGCTACATCACTGACTTGTGCGACCGCATTTGAGCAGTGTAGTACTCCCTCTATCTCAGTTTACAAGTCTTGCACGTGTACCTAGGTCGTTAATTTGACCAACTTAATAAGAGGCATACATTACAAAAAATATATCATTACAAACTTCAAATATTCTATTTTTTAATGATATATTTTTTATGTTAAACAATTTATTTTATATAATTTACATTGATGACCTAGATACACGTGCAAGCCTTGTAAACTGAGATGGAGGGAGTACTTGAAATTTATGTTCCACTAAACTCATCGGGAGCTGTTTCGGGCCTCGAAACCAAAACCATCAATTAATCTTTACCTTCTTCCCATCACATTCCAAAGTACTAGTGCTACAATTAAGTGCAAGCCTGCTCACACCTACAAGTACGTACCAAACCTGAATGTGTTCCCACTATCCAGGTTTTAGTACTAGTGCTAGTACTTCGGTTATAAAAAGGGGAACTACCTAACCGAAAATTACTCTACCTTCCTCCTCATAAGTCCTTCTTCTTTGTCCGTCCTTGCCATGTCCGGTGTGCAGAGCTCTATGTTGAGAACTACTCGTAACAAGGGAGCGGCAACCAAGGCTGCCGAAAAAAGAGAGGGCTTGCCGCCTCGCAGAGACCTCGAAAGATCTCTCACAGGCAGGCGATGGCTCCCAAGAGCACCCTAGCCGAGGAGGCGAACATGTCGGCATGTCCGATCAGCTCAATAAGCACCTCAATAAGTAGAAGGAGTTGATCCATGGCTTGGTGGAGCTACTGAAGGAGAGCCTCGACGACATGCCTGCTGAGCTCAATGAGCAGGGGGAGTTGACCGCCCACTTGGTGATGCTGCTGAAGAAGAGCATTGCCTCGAAGAAGAAGGCGACCGACGAAATCCTGCAACTTTAGGAGGACAAGGCGAAGCTCTGTCACGAGCTCGACCTACTAAAGGAGGAGAACGCTGGCTGGAAGAAGCTGCATGAGAATAGTAGTTCGTCAATGAAGATGCCGCAGGCCCTCGTCATGGAATAGAAGGAGGAGTTGGTGAAGCTCTGCATCAAGCACCTGGCTGCTGTCAAGGTACGTAATGCGGCCGTGGAACAGATGATGAATGCTCGCGTCAAGAAATCCCGCGTCATGGACAGAATGAAGAAGATGGCAGAGGAGACACGCAAGGAGATAGAGGTCGTGGAGGCAATGAAGAAGCAGTTACGACTCCGCGGCCAACAAACCTTCATGTAGTAGAGAGCAACGCCCCAGACTTGTGTGTGCGTCTTCCTTCTTTTTTGGGGGTGATAATCTTCCTTCTTCTTTTACTCATGTGTTTCTTCTTTTCCTTCAGGTGTTTCACCGCATGTGTCATGTTCTCAGCGAGGCATGAATAGAACAATGCTAACAATGAGATGACTAGAAATTAGATCTTTTTTTATCGCCATATGGCATTGGGCTGCTGTGTTTCGTGCTCCTCCGTCGTACTCCAGTGGAAATCTTGAGTATACCGCATGGTTCTTTGCTCCTCCTCAGGTCGTCGGCACATTTATATGAGTAGTCAAATCACAAGGCCCTGCCTTCCAGCAGTAATGAGCCATCAAATCACAAAGGCCCTCGCCTCTCTTGAAACCGACCAAGCTAGACTGCCCAACCCTCTAGCCTTTTAAAAAATGTGTACTTTTGTACAACCGTAGTATCGATGGATTGCACCATGGAGCAAAACTAACAAGATGAAATTAAGGAAAAAAGGTGGTACATATAGAGAGTGCTCGTCGCCAAATTATGCATATAGTACTATTAAAAAAGCTAGTACGTGCTTAAATGGGGTGCTAAGTTCTATTAAAGAAATTAGCATACCTATTCAATTCTTGGGTTCTTATTCTTTATGCCACTAGTTGTGTATCACTACTCAGTTTTGCCATTAGAAGTTACAACTACTCAAAGATGCCATCGATCCGTGAGATGCCTGCTCAAAAATGCAATAAGATGTCTCAAAAATGCCATTAGACATTGTTATTTTCACGTCAAACCCGTTGACCATGTTATATGACAAATATAAGCCGATTCTCACAATGATAAGTGTGGCCCAGCTTGTTAGGAGTAACCAAGCGAATAATTTTACAGGAAAATAAGAATGCAGTTGGGATCAAGTAGGCCCCACACTTTATTTTACTGTAGTGAGATAGAGGGAGAGCTAGCATGTTGGTCCATTGGTATTTATGTCATTATAACATGGCAAAAGAGATTTGAGTCATAATAATTGTGTCCAACACAACACACCCCTCAAATAAAACTATGCACCCTGAAATTCTTTGACAAAACTAAGCACCCTGAAATTCTTTGACAACTAAACTGCTGGCTATATGATGTTGGCCATATATATTGTACGTATATAATGTGGAGAAATGAGTGGTAGTACTATACCAACTAAAAGATGAACTGTAAGAAATACTAGTATCTATGTACTGAAGAGTTAAAGTAACGAGAAGAAACATAACATAGTTCTGCTGGGGGCTCAGCACAACACACCCCTCAAATAAAACTAAGCACACCTAAAATTAAACTAAGCAACTAATCCGGTAGACACTACATTAGAACCACCATGAGCAATGACACTGCCACCTTACTCGGACTCCTCGTCCATGTCCTCGACTTCGTCCTTGTCCGTCTTCCTCTTGGCTGATACTTCTTTGCTTGAAATGCACACTTGGCTCTTGCTCTTGATCCAACCCTTGTAGATATTGAAACAAAGGTAGCCATCCATTGAAGCATAGTAGATGTGGTCTATATCTAGTACATTCCACTACCATGCATGATGAAACTTGGGCGGGGTTTCTGTAGTTTACCGTATGAAGGATGAACCACGGCTCTCACCAGGGTCAGCATTGAAGGCTGATCACGGGAGGGCACCAGCCCTTTCTTCTGGAGGTCGAAGGGGTTGCCTACAATGAGGCCTATCCGACCCAGGACTCTTATGTCAGTCGTAAAGTCTACAATAACGAATTTGACTAGGCCGCCCTTGAGGAAGTTCTTAAATTCCTCGCACTCAATGTCGGCATGGCATATGTGGTAGACCAAGCATAAGTCATGCACGCAAACCTAGATCATGGCAGGCTTCATCTTCTCTTCCTCCTTTAGATTCTTCTCTTTGTCCAGGGTTGTGGTGTACTCAACATCTAGCCCAGTGACCCACTCCTCATTTGAGTTTTCGAACATGCGTCTGAAGAGAGCAAGGCATCCTTTCACTATTGCAGAAGAACGGGTGTAGATGACGTTGAACTCATCACTAGTGATGGTTCTAACCTTGTACTCACCGCTGATCATGGAGATTTGGGACGCCATGGATTTGGGAGGAGGGTTAGGATTAGTGGAACTGCAGTAATGTGAAAGGACCGGACGACTAGGAGCGAACTGCCGTAATGTTACAGGACGTCCGGGGACGAGTAGGAGCAAACTGCTAGCGGTTTTTCGATTGTAAAAATGCTGAGTGGGGCGTGCGAACGACAGGGTAGTGGCTTGCCTGGTGGATAAATGGATTCATGCACAGTACTATGGGGGCTCAATTAGATGTCATGTCTACTCCACACTCAATTAAATGGCTTTCAATGTCATGTCAAGCATCAGGAAAATTACAGGTGATACGAAGCTTTCCATTCTCCCATGATACGGGCTTTCGAGAGCCCTTGGATTTGAGATCGAACAGTTGCATGGCGTGATTCTAGACCTATGGGTGAATATTTTGTCCTGGAGGGTTATTCTGCAAATTTTCAGCAACTTAGCATGTGACCATTCGATCTCAGATCCAAGGGCTGCCAGCAGCCCGTATCATGGTCGTGCCTACCACAACCGTCGCCTCGCTCGCGCGGTCGCTCCCTTGGAGATTTAACACGCTGCGTTAGGCTATCTAATGTTGGCATGTCATACATAGTCATCACTTAGTCACTCATACAACAAGGTTAGCTATAAGGTTGGCTATAAGAGTATTTTTTTACTTCTCTCTATCTCTTTCTTCGTAGTATTTATTGCATTCGCCAAGGAGTGACCTCTTCCAATAAAATGGTGCTTAGATGAGGTGCTAAGGGCATTAAATGGCTTAGCAACTCAAGTCCCCAATGCATAGGTGCTTAGTTTTTTGTTGCTAAGTTTGCTTCATTTAATTAGCTATAGACTCAAAATTGTCTTTTCACCTAGGTACACGCGCTTAGCACTGTTTCTTCATGGGGTCACCAAACTAGTCTCTCTCTTCTTAATTAACTTGCCACATCAGACTTTATGCCTATGTGGCAGGCTTAGCACGTATACAAGCAAGTACAATAGTGGGCTATAAACCCGCTTACATGGCATTTTTGCATATGTGGAGGAAAGAGGCAAGGAAAAAGTGGAGGAGTGGGCTCTCATGCAAGACCTAGCCTCTACATGGTGGAGCATTGGGAGAGGCACATGTATACCATGGAGGTGGTTAGGAATCAGGAGACTCGCGCTAGTCGTAGCACCGCAGTTAAAATGATAATGGCAAGTCAAATCATGGGGCCCCACCTGTCTAGCAGTAACTCGCTGTCAAATCAGACAACCCTACGTTTGCAGCAGCCAACTCCCTCATCTTCTTGCATCTCTGTCGAACCAACTAGGCGGAACTGCCCTGCCTACCGCGCGGGAAAAGCCCCGCCCTCGACTTTTAAATAGTACAGTATACTAATTTTGTATCCATGGATTGCGCCATGGAGCAAAGCCTCATGAAAACGGTGGTACACATGTACGGAGTATACACCACACCCGTTCACGTTCGCGTCGCACCCCAGATGGTCGGTTGGTCTGGCACACCACTCTCTGAATGGAACACAAGTCATATTGCATTTGCACACACATGTGGGACCGTAATTGAGAACGACCATAGGCACAGTCCCCGGCCCCGCAAGTCATGTGAGTTAATAGAAGAGAGAGACGAGCGATAGTACTAGAGAAGTGTTGCACAGATGTTGGTGCCTAGACGATCCCTGCATGACACGGAAGATCAGTTCATCCATGCATGTGACCAGACTCCAGCAGACATGCCTGGATTGGCTATCGTCTACATATCGTGCAGGCTGTGTTGTACAGGGCTGTAGTTCTGATGAGAAATCTAAAAAAGGGTTTCTTGTCATCTCGCAATGTTAGGTGTCATGTGCTTCGGATCACTGCGAGGGTTAAATTGCGACAACTGAGTTCCTCAAAGGGGCTGGTCATTGGGGGCACATGCATGAAGACTACTCGGCTGCCATCTAGGTCAAGCCGGCTATGTTAATTAGGACATCTATCGATGGACCCCTTTTCTACGAGTTTATCTTTAATTTGAGCTTTGATCCTCGTCTAGTTTGTCCGTCAGGATTCATGTTGTCTCCTTTGGGTAGTGAGGTTATGGTTTCTTGTCATGTGGCATTTTTTTGTATTATATGTTATAATTCGGTGCTTCAGATCAAAATGACAACAACTGCGCCTCCGGGGCACGTGCATGAAGACTTCTCGACAGTCATTGACGAGGTCAAGTCAGCTGCAGTAGACAAAAGAAAACTAGTACTTCACTATATAGGCAGGAGCCTCCGCGCTTGCTTACTAGTGTTGCTCTCTTCACACTGTCTCGTCCTCTCCAGATCTAAACACGACAGCGATGGCCACACTCTCTATCTCTCTGCTCACCGCTAGTCACAGATCCAGCCGGATCCTCTCCACCGGGGAAGGTGAGTGCTACCTCTTGAGCATGCGTTGGTTTTCCCTTGAAGAAGAAAGGGTGATGCAGAAAAGTAGCGTAAGTATTTCCCTCAGTTTTTGAGAACCAAGGTATCAATCTAGTAGGAGACTACACGCAAATCGCCAAGTACCTGCACAAACAATCAAGAACCTTGCGACCAACAGAATAAAGGGGTTGTCAATCCCTTCATGGCCACTTGCAAAAGTGAGATCTGATAAATATAATAAGATAAATATTTTTGGTATTTTTATTGTATAGATTGAAAAGTAAACATTGCAAAATAAATAGTAAACTAGAATTATAGATCGGAAACTTATATGATGTAAAGTAGACCCGGGGGCCATAGGTTTCACTAGTGGCTTCTCTCAAGATAGCATATATTATGGTGGGAGAACAAATTACTGTCGATCAATTGATAGAAAAGCGCATAGTTATGAGAATATCTAGGCATGATCATGAACATAGGCATCACGTCTGTGCCAAGTAGACCGAAACGATTCTGCATCTACTACTATTACTCCACACACCGACCGCTATCTAGCATGCATCTAGAGTATTAAGTTCATAAGAATAGAGTAACGCATTAGGCAAGATGACTTGATGTAGAGGGATAAACTCAAGCAATATGATATAAACCCCATCTTTTTATCCTCTATGGCAATAATAAAATACGTGTTGGTTCCCTTTCTGTCACTGGGATCGAGCACCGCAAGATTGAAGCCAAAGCTAAGCACTTCTCCCATTGCAAGAAAGATCAATCTAGTACGCCAAACTAAACCGATAATTCGAAGAGACTTGCAAAGATATCAAATCATGCATATAAGAATTCAGAGAAGAATCAAATATTGTTCCTAGATAATCTTGATCATAAACCAGAATTCATCGGATCTCGGCAAACACAACGCAAAATGTATTACATCGAATATATCTCCAAGAACATCGAGGAGAACTTTGTATTGAGAACCAAAGAGAGAGAAGAAGTCATCTAGCTAATAACTATGGACCCGAAGGTCTGTGGTAAACTACTCACACATCATAGGAGAGGCTATGGTGTTGATGTAGAAGCCCTCCGTGATCCAATCCCACTCCGGTAGATCGCCGGAAAAGGCCCCAACATTGGATCTCACGGGTACAGAAGGTTGCGGCGGTGGAAAAGTGGTTTCGTGGCTCCCCTAGATGTTTTCAGGGTATAAGAGTATATATAGGCGAAAGAAGTAGGTCGGTGGAGCTACGAGGGGCCCACGAGAGTGGGGGGACGCCTACCCCTTGGGTGCGCCCTCCTATCTCGTGGCCACCTTGTTGCATCTCTGACTTCCACTCCAAGTCTCCTGGATTACGTTTGTTCCAAGAAAGATCCTCGCGAAGGTTTCGTTCCGTTTGGATTCCGTTTGATATTCCTTTTCCACAAAATACTAAAATAGGCAAAAACAACAATTTGCACTGGGCCTTCGGTTAATAGGTTAGTCCCAAAAATAATATAAAACAGTATATTAAAGCCCATTAAACATCCAAAGCAGATAATATAATAGCATGGAACAATCAAAACTTATAGATACGTTGGAAACCTATCAGCATCCCCAAGCATAATTCCTGCTCGTCCTCAAGTAGGTAAATGATAAAAACAAATTTTTTGATGTGCAATGCTACCTAACATAAATTTCAATGTAATTCTCTTTATTTTGGCATGAATGTTTAGATCCAAAAGATTCTAGAAAAAAGTTTAATATTGACATAAAAATAATAATACTTCAAGCATGCTAACCAAGCAATTATGTCTTATCAAAATAACATAGCCAAAGAAAGGTTATCCCTACAAAATCATATAGTTTGGCCATGCTTCATTTTCATCACACAAAATGTTCCCATCATGCACAACCCCGATGACAAGCCAAGCAATTGTTTCATACTTAGCCTTTTCAAACTCTTTCAACTTTCACGGAATATATGAGCGTGACCCATGGACATAGCACTATGGGTGGAATAGAATATGATGATGGAGGTTGTGTGAGAAGACAAAAAAGGAGAAAGTCTCACATTGACGCGGCTAATCAACGGGCTATGGAGATGCCCATCAATTGATGTCAATGCAAGGAGTAGGGATTGCCATGCAACGGATGCACTAGAGCTATAAATATCTGAAAGCTCAACCAAAGAAACTAAGTGGGTGTGCATCCAACTCTCAGAAGACCTAGGGCATTTTGAGGAAGCCCACCATTGGAATATACAAGCCAAGTTCTATAATGAAAAATTCCCACTAGTATATGAAAGTGAAAAAATAAGAGACTCTCTGTCATGAAGATCATGGTGCTACTTTGAAGCACAAGTGTGGAAAAAGGATAGTAACATTGCCTCTTCTCTCTTTTTCTCTCATTTTTTTATTTGGGCCTTTTTTCTCTTTTTTATGGCATCTTCTTTTTTTTCGTCCAGAATCTCATCCCGGCTTATGGGGGAATCATAGACTCCATCATCCTTTCCTCACATGGGACAACTCTAATGAAAATCATCACACTTTTATTTACTTACAACTCAAGAATTACAACTCGATACTTAGAACAAAATATGACTCTATGTGAATGCCTCCGGCGGTGTACCGGGATGTGCAATGAATCAAGAGTGACATGTATGAAAGAATTATGAAGGTGGCTTTGCCACAAATACGATGTCAACTTCATGATCATGCAAAGCAATATGACGATGATGGAGCATATCATAATAAACGGAACGATGGAAAGTTGCATGGCAATATATCTTGGAATGGCTATGGAAATGCCATAATAGGTAGGTATGGTGGCTGTTTTGAGGAAGATATAAGGAGGCTTATATGTGATAGAGCGTATCATATCACTGGGTTTGGATGCACTAGCGAAGTTTGCACCAACTCTCGAGGTGAGAAAGGGCAATGCACGGTACCGAAGAGGCTAGCAATGATGGAAGGGTGAGAGTGCGTATAATCCATGGACTCAACATTAGTCATAAAGAGCTCACATACTTATTGCAAAAATCTACAAGTCATCAAAACCAAGCACTACGCGCATGCTCCTAGGGGGATAGATTGGTAGGAAAATACCATCGCTTGTCCCCGACCGCCACTCATAAGGAAAGCAATCAAATAACACCTCATGCTTCAAATTTGTCACACAACGTTTACCATACGTGCATGCTACGGGACTTGCAAACTTCACCACAAGTATTTCTCAATTCCACAATTACTCAACTAGCACGACTCTAATATTACCATCTTTATATCTCAAAACAACTATCAAGTATCAAACTTCTCATAGTGTTTAATGCACTCTATATGAAAGTTTTTATTATACCCATCCTGGATGCCTATCATATTAAGACTGATTTTATAGCCAAAGCAAATTACCATGCTGTTATAAAAGACTCTCAAAATAATATAAGTGAAGCATGAGAGATCAATAATTTCTATAAAATAAAACCACCACCGTGCTCTAAAAAGGTATAAGTGAAGCACTAGAACAAAATTATCTAGCTCAAAAGATATAAGTGAATCATATAGAGTATTCTAATAAATTCCTATTCATGTGGTTCTCTACAAAAGGTGAGTACAGCAAGGATGATTGTGGTAAACTAAAAGGCAAAGACTCAAATCATACAAGACGCTCCAAGAAAAACACATATCATGTGGTGAATAAAAATATAGCCTCAATTAAAGTTACCGATAGACGAAGACGAAAGAGGGGATGCCTTCCGGGGCATCCACAAGCTTAGGCTTTTGGTTGTCCTTGAATTTTACCTTGGGTGCCTTGGGCATCCCCAAGCTTAGGCTCTTGGCACTCCTTGCTCCAAAATCCATCAAATCTTTACCCAAAACTTGAAAACTTCACAACACAAAACTCAACAGAAAATCTCATGAGCTTCGTTAGTATAAGAAAACAAATCACCACTTTAAGGTACTGTAATGAACTCATTATTTATTTATATTGGTGTTAAACCTACTGTATTCCAACTTCTCTATGGTTCATACCCCCCGATACTAGCCATAGATTCATCAAAATAAGCGAACAACACACGAAAAACAGAATCTGTAAAAAACAGAACAGTCTGTAGCAATCTGGAGGTTTCGAATACTTATGTAACTCCAAAAATTCTGAAAATTTAGGAAGTCCTAAATAATTTGTATATTGATCTACTTCAGTTAGAATTGGTATTTTATCGCTCTCCGGTAAAAAATTAAAATTATTCTCGTGAGCGCATATTTTCTGTTTTTTCAGCAAGATCAAACAACAATCACCCAAGAAGATCCTAAAGGCTTTACTTGGCACAAACACTAATTAAAACATAAAACACACTATAATAACAGAGGATAGATGATTTATTTATTCTAAACAGGAACAAAAATCAAGTAACAAAAATAAAATTGGGTTGCCTCCCAACAAGCGCTATTGTTAACGCCCCTAGCTAGGCATAAAAACAAGAATAGATCTAGGTATTGTCATCTTTGGTATGTAATCCATAAGTGGCTCTCATAATTGATTCATAATGCAATTTAATTTTCTTTCTTGTAAAGTGTTCCATGCCTTTCTTTAACAGAAATTGGAATCTAATATTTCCTTCTTTCATGTCAATAATTGCACCAATCGTTCTACGGAAATGTCTACCAAGAATAATAGGACATGTAGGATTGCAATCTATATCGAGAATGATGAAATCTACGGGCACATAATTCCTATTTTAAACAATAAAAACATCATTAATCCTTCCCATAGGTTTCTTAATGGTGGAATCCGCAAGGTGCAAATTTAAAGAACAATCATCAAATTCACGGAAACCTATCAGATCGCACAAAGCTTTTGGAATCGTGGAAACACTAGCACCCAAAACACATAAGGCATATCATTTATGATCTTTAATCTTAATTTTAATAGTAGGTTCCCACTCATCATAAATTTTCCTAGGGATAGAAACTTCTAATTCAAGTTTTTCTTCATAAGATTGCATTAAAGCATCAACGATATGTTTAGTAAAAGCTTTGTTTTGATCATAAGCATGAGGAGAATTTAACACGGATTGCAACAATGAAATACAATCTATCAAAGAGCAATTATCATAATTAAATTCCTTGAAATCCAAAATAGTGGGTTCATTCCTATGTAAAGTTTTGACCTCTTCAATCCAACTTTTACCAATTTTTGCATCAAGATCTAAAAACTCCGAATCATTGGGACGCCTTTTAACTAAAGTTGACTCATCTCCAGTCCCATCTTTATCAATATTCATATTGGAAAACAAAGATTTAATAGGAGACACATCAATCACTTTTAGATCTTCATCATTGTTATTATCTAGATCTTTCGGTTTAGCGGCCATCTTATTAACTAAGGTGGCTTGCTTATCCAAAATTTGGGCTATTGAGTTTTCAAGATGAGCAAACTGAGATTTCAAACCATAAAATTCCTTAGACATATCATCGAGCTCTTTATTCATGTACTCCATAAAACCTTTCTATTCTTTGAGCTCGTTTCTGAAGAAATTATTATGCTCAAATTGCAAAGACATAAAGCTTCTAACATTGTTTTCAATTTCTTCCAACCTTCTAAGGTGAGGATCAACGCTTTTTGGTGGAGCCGCTAAAGCAAAACGGGCACACTAACACCCAAAAACACAAGAGGCAAGCAGAAATAAGCGAACGAAAAAAGGGCGAATAAAATGGCAAAGGTGAAGTGAGGGAGAGGAAAACGAGAGGCGAATGGCAAATAATGTAATGTGAGGGATAAGAGTTTGTGATGGGTACTTGGTATGTCTTGACTTGAGCATAAATTTCCCCGGCAACGGTGCCAGAAATCCTTCTTGCTACCTCTTGAGCATGCGTTGGTTTTCCCTTGAAGAGGAAAGGGTGATGCAGCAAACTAGCATCAGTATTTCCCTCAGTTTTTGAGAACCAAGGTATCAACCAGTACGAGACTACACGCAAATCGCCTAGTACCTGCACAAACAATCGATAATCTTGCAACCAACGCGATAAAGGGGTTGTCAATCCCTTCATGGCCACTTGAAAACTGAGATCTGATAAAGATAATAAGATAAATATTTTTGGTATTTTTGTTGTATAGATTGAAAAGTAAAGATTGCAAAATAAACAGTAAACTGGAATTATAGATCGGAAACTTATATGATGTAAAGTAGACCCGGGGGCCATAGGTTTCACTAGTGGCATCTCTCAAGACAGCATATATTACGGTGGGTGAACAAATTACTGCCGAGCAATTGATAGAAAATCACATAGTTATGAGAATATCTAGGCATGATCATGAACATAGGCATCATGTCTGTGTCAAGTAGACCGAAACGATTCTGCATCTACTAGTATTACTCCACACATCGACCGCTATCCAGCATGCATCTAGAGTATTAAGTTCATAAGAACAGAGTAACACATTAGGCAAGATAACATGATGTAGAGGGATAAACTCAAGCAATATGATATAAACCACATCTTTTTATCCTCGATGGCAATAATAAAATACGTGTCGGTTCCCTTTCTGTCACTGGGATCGAGCACCGCAAGATTGAAGCCAAAGCTAAGCACTTCTCCCATTGCAAGAAAGATCAATCTAGTTGGCCAAACTAAACCGATATTTCGAAGAGACTTGCAAAGATATCAAATCGTGCATATAAGTATTCAGAGAAGAATCAAATATTGTTCATAGATAATCTTGATCATAAACCCACAATTCATCGGATCTCGGCAAACACACCGCAAAAAGTATTACATCAAATATATCTCCAAGAACATCGAGGAGAACTTTGTATTGAAGACCAAAGAGAGAGAAGAAGCCATCTAGCTAATAACTATGGACCCGAAGGTCTGTGGTAAACTACTCACACATCATCGGAGATGCTATGGTGTTGATGTAGAAGCTCTCCATGATAGAATCCCCCTCCGATAGATCGTCGAAAAAGGCCCAAAGATGGTATCTCACGGGTACAGAAGGTTGTGGCGGTGCAAAAGTGGTTTCATGGATCCCCTGATGTATTTAGAGTATAGGAGTATATATAGGAAAAAGAAGTTGGTCGGGGGAGCTATGAGGGGCCCACGAGGGTGGGGGCACGCCTACCCCCCTGGGCACACCCTCCTACCTCATGGCCGCCTCGTCGCATCTCTGACTTCCACTCCAAGTCTCCTGGATTGCGTTTGTTCCAAGAAAGATCCTCGTGAAGGTTTCATTCCGTTTGATATTCCTTTTCTGTGAAACACTGAATAGGCAAAAAACAACAACTTGCACTGGGCCTTCGGTTAATAGGTTAGTCCCAAAAATAATATAAAAGAGTATATTAAAGCCCATTAGACATCCAAAACAGATAATATAATAGCTTGGAACAATCAAAAATTATAGATACGTTGGAGACGTATCAGTGAGAAGCTGCAACGTTCACGTGGTCGTCCTCGGCGACGACTCTTACCTACTGCCGGCGCGTCTCGATCAGCGTGCCTTACCGTTCTCTCCCAAGCACTGCTGGCTAGGGAGGGTGTCGGTGTCAAACCGGCGGATCTCGGGTAGGGGGTCCCGAATTGTGTGTCTAAGGCGGATGGTAACAGGAGGCAGGGAACACAATGTTTACCTAGGTTCGGGCCCTCTTGACGGAGGTAAAACCCTATGTCCTGCTTGATTTATTCTTGATGATATGAGTATTACATGAGTTGATCTACCACGAGATCGGAGAGGCTAAACCCTAGAAGCTAGCCTATGGTATGATTGTATGTTGTTCTACGGACTAAAACCCTCCGGTTTATATAGACACCAGAGGGGGCTAGGGTTACACAAGGTCGGTTACAAAGGAGGAGATATCCATATCCGTATTGCCTAGCTTGCCTTCCACGCCAAGTAGAGTTCCATCCGGACACGAGATGAAGTCTTCAATCTTGTATCTTCATAGTCCAACAGTCCGGCCAAAGGATATAACCCAGCTGTCCGGATACCCCCTAATCCAGGACTCCCTCAGTAGCCCCTGAACTAGGCTTCAATGATGATGAGTCTGGCAGCAGCGTTGTCTTCAGCATTGCAAGGTGGGTTCTTCTCCATATTTCGAACGTTTGTAAAGCAGTGTCCGGTCCCATAAATGTTTGGACCTCTTGGCTTCTATGCCCAATAAGGGCTATCTCCCACGCGTCGAATGAATACGAGGCGCCAGGGCGTTTTTACATTCGCCCCCCTAGCCAGATAAATAAATTGCCTATTAAAGGGATGGGGATTCTTAGATCCGATCCATACCATCCTCCCCCAGCGAGAATCCATCAGAGCGTGTTTCGGAAAGATCCATTCTAGCATGGCCGACCTCCGCAGCTCCTCCTCCCGCCCCCGTAGCCCTAAGCCCGGTGATTGGGAGAGGTGTTCAGTCCCGCACAGTCAATTATTGAACTGCAGACTAAGGGATTTCTCCCTCCGGCGTATATGGTGCCCGTTCGAGCCGGGCTTGCCACCTACAATGGCGGGGAGCAAGCAGAGAGCTTTCCCTTTCCCTTTATGGGGGAGCGGGTCTCGGATTTCCAATTCATCCGTTCCTCCGCGGGCTCCTGGAGTTCTACGGCCTCCAATTACACAATTTCACCCCTGCCTCCATTCTACATATCGCCGGCTATGTTGCTCTCTGCGAGTTGTTCCTGGGCTGCGAGGCTCACTTCAAGCTGTGGAAAAGGCTATTTTGCCTCGTCCCTCGCACATAGAGGGAGTCACTTTATCAAGTGGGTGGAGCCGAAATATGGTGCATCGCCAGTACCGGATACCTGTCTGGTCCCTCGAAGAAGTCATTCGAAGACTGGCCTTCGGAAGGTTTTATATGGAGGACGTTCCCCTTACGGACCCTGTTCGGCAGGGTCTTCCTGAGTTCAGCAATGCTCCTCTGAAGAAACACCGAAGTTGGTGCCCACGGAGCCCCCAGGTGGAAGACAATGGAGAAGTCCTCCATCTGATGAACCGGATTAAAGCACTGGGTCAATCAGGATTGACAGTAATCGAAGTTATGTCGATTTGCATAATGTGGGGAGTGCAACCACCTCAATATCATCGGCACCCCTTGTGGTGTTTTAACGGGGCGGATGATGCCACCCGCTGCGGGCGTAAGGGTCCGGACAATGCTGCCGCTTTAGCAAAAATTCTGTCCGAATTGTTCAAGGGAGAGGAAGAGGAGTTCATCCGGATCAAGCCACGGGATGGATTCTCCATGTACAATCCTCCAAGCTGGGTAAGTTATATCTCCTTACTCCCATCTTTCCCGCATTCTTTGTCATAAGTATTCACCTTGCCACTTTGCGGCAGGAACTACGAAAAGCCATAAAGGAGGTCAGCAGCCCTTCTCCACAACCAGAGGACCCTGACCGGGCCCTCGACTCAAGACTTGAAGAAGATCCGGTTATATTTGTGGAGCTGATAGACCGGCAGTTCTATCAGTTAAGTTGCGATGATGCCATGGTGGCCATTACGGCCGACTATCCCGGACTGCTTCCTGCATCGCACGTAAGAAAAACCAAAAAATCCCAACTCCAAAAACTAGGATCCCCTTTTAGACACTACACCTACCATATACTTATGGCATTTTTACAGGGAAGGCATTCGGGACGCCCTGCCGAACCCGTGGCAACTCGCCAACAAGAGGCACCGAGGCTGGGTAGGCCAAAAAGGAAGGCGGTCAGGACGGAGACGCCGACGCAAAGGTATAACAAAAACCCCGCTCCGTGGTTGTCGTCTTTCTTGAAATGTAATGACGCATGTGTTTCTTTAACAGAAAAAACGCTCGCCGGAATATGTCTGGCGATGTTGCTAATCACGCTTCCACCAGTCGGGCGCCAGGACCGGACATAGAGGCAGAAGCCGATATGGGGCGGGCGCCAGATAATCCCCCTACAGAGGATGCAGATAGATTATCCGCTACAAACTCAAAAGTGGAAAGCGCCATGAATCATAGGCGCCGCCGGGCCGTATTCCGCGACGCTTGTTTCTCACCAGAGGCATTTGATGCCTTCAATTCTGGAGAGGCGTATCTCCGTGCTGCTCAAGATGGTCTAGCCAGAGCCACGGATCAATATGTAAAGAATGTACGGGTAAGTAAATCTGACTATTTATATGTATTAGTAGCCCCTGAGACTTGAAACAGTTAGCAGAACTGATTTAAGGATCATATTTATTGTGCAGGTTCTTATAGAGAAGAATACTAGGCTGTCACAGGAGCTAGAGGAATGCAAGACCCAACAGCGGGCTGCTGTTGCCGCATTGCAGGAACTGAAAAAGTTTCCCGCTGGCAACATTTACTTTAAAGAATGATGGTTACCATATAGTGTGTGGCGTGGCTGCAGATCTAACAATAGATGTTGCAGATGAATCCGGAGAAAATCTGGAGGACCAGCATGTCGTGCGACAGCTAGAGGCTGGCAAACGCGTGCTGACTGAGGTTAGGCAGGAGAAAAACAATCTCCAACAAGCCAATATCAAGCTGAGCGTGGAACTAAAAGACGTTCGAGCCCAGCTTGCAGACTCCGAGAAGGAGAATAAGCGGCTTCGACGCGGCATTTTCAGTAAGTGCTTGAACGAATCCTTTTGAAGGAATTTGGCGAAGAAGCCGACTAACAGCGTTGTGTCTGTAGGTATGCTGACGGGTCGTCCCGCGGAGGAAATGCCCGGGTCTGCGGGTGATCTTCTATCTGAGCTCTCACATCTGCACGAATAAGTTCGGTAGGTGATGCAAGGTGTTGCCCAGGCCTTGTGGCCATCCGTCTCCCTGCCAGAAGGCATTGCAGAGCTTACGGAGAAGCTCAAGGGAGAACGGTGGCGCTTCTGATTATGGAAGATATCGGCCTGCCGACAAGGTGCCAGAGAAGCCTGGGCCATGGTGAAGACGCGGTATACCAAGGCTGACCCAAATCACATGGCCGAGGTCGGACCTGTGGGGCCCGACGGAAAAGAGATCCCTGTTAGGTTAGTTTATGGGCAAGTAGAATTAGCCGCAAAGTATTCCCAACAGGATTGTAGGCTAGACCGCCTGTTGGATGGTATAGAAGAGTAATTAAAGTGACATGTATAATACCTTCTAGCCGGATTGTAGATCATTTGTCATGGCGGACCTTTTCACTTCAACCTCAGGACCCGATAGTCCAGAGTGTATCCGAATACCCGCTCAGTTATATAAGAACCGGGGTATGCATGGAGACCAGGCGTAGGGGTCATTAGTTCTTGAACAGACAAGTGCCCAACTAGTTATGTTATATTACATGGGTAGTAAGAAACATCTTCCAGGGAGAATAGTTCCGTTAAGGGTTCCTTTCCCTGGGTAAGCATGCCCTAAAGTGCATGTCCAGATTGCGATAGGAAATGCAGGAAAAATATCTGGGGGCAGATATGGAAAATAAATAAAAATCATCTTTTGTTCACCGACCGAATATTTCCTTAAGAACGCTAGCTTTCGGCTTCACCCAGTCTGAGGTACACATCCGGCTGACCCGGCAGTAACAATCGCAGAGATGCTCCCCTTATGGCCTAGCCGAATTAACAGGAATATAGGGCATAAATGCAAGAGCCAGGCAACCCAGCTTGGCCAAAACTTAAGTCATATCGATTCATATAATGGCGAAAAAGGTACATGCGGAAGCATAACACATGTGCGGGGCACGAGGCTCAGATAAATAAATAAGCTTCTATGAAAGAAGCCCCCAGGTATGATGAGCGCGGCTAGCGCATCTATAATGTGCAAGCGAGGCACAAGTTGGCCTTTGAAGGCCTAAAGAAGGAATAAAAGAAAGAGAGAAAGAAAAACAAGGCAGATAATGTATACGCAAAGAATGGACAGAGGAAGGAGACGAACATAGAGTCCGGTGCTAGGCGTAGAATCTTCGGAGCCTGGCCGCATTCGATGGGTTCGGCTCGAGTCAATTAGTCGATGCATCCCACAGTCGGTACGCTCCACCGGTCAGCACTTGGTCAATAATGAAGGGACCTTCCCATTTGGGCTCGAGCTTGTTCTTTTTCTTATCCGCCAGGCGTAGAACTAGTTCGCCAACGTTATAAGTTTTGGCCCGTACTTCTATGCTTTGGTATCTGCGAGCCTGTTGCTGATAAAATGCAGAACGGGCTTTTGCTACATCGCGCTCCTCCTCCAGGGTGTCCAGACTGTCTTGCCGATTGAGCTCGGCTTCTCTTTCTTCGTACATGCGCACTCGAGGTGAGTCATGAATTATGTCATAGGGCAAGACTGCCTCTGCGTCGTACACCATAAAGAAGGTTGTATATCCGGTACTACGATTCGGCGTGGTCCGCAGCCCCCAGAGTACGGAGTCGAGCTCCTCTACCCAGTGTGTGTTAGACTCCGTTAAGGAACACACTAATCTGGGTTTAATGCCGCTCATTATAAGACCGTTTGCTCGCTCGACTTGGCCGTTGGTTTGTGGGTGATAGACTAAAGCATAATCGAGCTTGATGCCCATTTTGCTGCACCAGATTTTGACCTCATCGGTAGTGAAGTTCGTGCCGTTGTTAGTGATGATGCTGTGGGGGACGCCATAATGGTGTACGACCCCGGATATGAAGTCTATCACCGGTCCAGATTCGGCTGTTTTAACAGGTTTGGCCTCTATCCATTTGGTGAATTTATCCACCATGACTAGTAAGTATTTTTTCTTATGGGTTCCCCCTTTAAGGGGTCCAACCATGTCAAGCCCCCAGACCACGAAGGGCCACATAATGGGGATTGTTTGGAGGGCGGTGGGTGGCATGTGGCTTTGATTTGCAAAGAGCTGGCAACCGGCGCAATGTTGGACCAAGTCCTGTGCATCTGCCCGGGCCGTTGGCCAATAGAATCCTGTACGGAAGGCCTTGCTTACAAGAGCCCAGGCTGTGGCATGGTGACCGCCGAGTCCGGCGTGAATTTTTGCCAAAAGGTTCCGCCCTTCCTCTTCAGAGATGCACCTTTGAAGGACTCCGCTAGTGCTTTTTTTTATACAATTCTCCCTCATGGACCCTGCAGGCCTTAGATCGCCGCACTATGCAGCGTGCCTCATTTTGGTCCTCCGAAAGTTAGGTAGGCCAGGAATGGTTCTGTCCACGGGGCTATGATGGCCATTATTACGTGGGCTGAAGGTGTTATTTCGGTGGCGGAGCCTCCGATTGTGTCGGAGTGTTCGGTATCGGGTATTTTGGCCGGGTCCGGACTGTTGTTACCGGTGTCCCCTTCCCATACTACGGATGGCTTGAACGGCCTCTCCAAAATATGTTGGGGGGACTACATCACGTTTTGTGCCGATGCGGGCGAGGATATCCGCCGCCTGATTGTTTTCCCGAGCCACATGGTGAAATTCGAGCCCCTCAAACCAGCTGACATTTTTAGGACGGCATTTCGATAGGCCACCATTTTCGGATCCTTGGCGTCAAAGTCTCCATTTATTTGGGATATTGCAAGGTTTGAATCCCCACGGACCTCTAGGCGTTGGATGCCCATGGAGATTGCCATCCGAAGACCATGCAACAGAGCTTCGTATTCGGCTGCGTTGTTGGAGTGTGTATACAATATTTGCAGTACATACTGAACGGTATCTCCGGTTGGGGACGTCAGGATGACGCCAACCCCTAGACTAGCCAGCATTTTAGAACCGTCGAAGTGCATGATACAATTGGAGTATGCGCCATACTCTTTAGGGAGTTCGGCATCCGTCCATTCGGCGACAAAGTCGGCCAATACTTGCGACTTAATGGCTCGTCGAGGTTTGTATGTTATGTTGATCGGGAGGTGCTCAATGGCCCATTTGGCAATCTGGCCCGTAGCGTCGCGGTTGTTTATAATATCATTAAGTGGCACTTCCGAGGCTACTGTAATTGAACACTCTTGAAAGTACTGTCGCAACTTCTGGGATGCCATGAATACCACATAGGCTATCTTTTGATAATGTGGGTACCATGATTTGCATGGAGCGAGGACAGTGGATACATAGTATACCGGCTTTTGAAGAGGGAATTTATGTCCGTCTGCTTCTCGTTCGACGACGAGCACTACGCTTACAACTTGATGAGTTGTCGCAATGTACAACAACATTGGTTCACCGATGTTTGGTGCGGCCAGGATTGGGTTGGTTGCCAAAATGGCCTTTATTTCTTCTAATCCGACTGTGGCAGCGTCCGTCCACTCGAAGTGTTCGGCGTGCCGAAAGAGGCGATAAAGGGGTAAAGCCTTTTCTCCTAAGCGGGAGATAAAGCGGCTTAGAACCGCCACACGTCCAGTTAACTTCTGGATTTGTTTGAGGTCTGTTGGGGTAGCGAACTATGACAAAGCTCGGATTTTGGCCGGATTAGCTTCAATACCTCTACTGGAGACAATGAAACCCAGGAGCTTTCCGGCTAGTACGCCAAAAACGCATTTTTCTGGATTGAGCTTGATGTCATATGTTCGGAGGTTGTCTAATGTGAGCCTCAAGTCGTCTATCAAAGAGTCGACGTGTTTGGTTTTGACGACCACATCGTCTATGTATGCCTCTACCGTTTTGCCGATTCGTTTCTCCAGACATGTCTAAATCATGCGCTGATATGTTGCACCGACGTTTTTGATCCCAAAAGACATTGTGTTGAAACAGAAGGGACCATATGGTGTGATGAATGCCGTTGCGGCTTGGTCGGACTCCGCCATCTTGATTTGGTGGTAACTGGAGTATGAGTTGAGGAAACACAATGACTCGTGTCCTGTGGTAGCATCGATAATTTGATCGATGTAGGGTAGGGGAAGGGATCCTTTGGGAAAGCTTTATTGAGGTCCTTGAAATTGACACAAAGGCGCCAGGATTTATCCTTCTTTGGTACCATCACCAGGTTTGCTAGCCAGTCCGGGTGTTTTATTACTCTGATGAATTCGGCCTCCAATAACTTGGCTAGTTCCTCTCCCATGGCCAGTCTCTTAGGTTCGGAGAAACGCCGAAGAGCTTGCTTGACCGGCTTGAATCCCTTTAGGATATTGAGGCTATGCTCGGCCAGCCTGCGTGGGATTCCTGGCATGTCTGAGGGATGCCAGGCGAATATGTCCCAATTCTTGTGCAGGAACTCTCGTAGTGCGGCATCCACGACGGGGTTTAACCGTGCCTCGATGGAGGCTGTTTTTGTAGGGTCCATTGGGTGGACTTGGAATTTGACTATTTCATCCGCTGGTTTAAAAGAGGTGGACTTGGATCTCTTATCGAGTATCACGTCGTCCCTGTCCACCGTGGAGCGTAGCATGGTTAATTCCTCGGCCGAGAGGGCTTCGGATAATGCCTCGAGGGCCAGTGCGGCTGTTTTGTTTTCGGCACGGAGTGCTGTGTCCGGATCACTGGCGAGGGTGATGATTCCGTTGGGCCCGGGCATTTTGAGCTTCATGTACCCATAATGGGGTATGGCTTGGAAGATCGTGAACGCCTCACGTCCTAAAAGGGCGTGGTATCCACTGCTGAACGGGGCCACTTGAAATGTAATTTCTTCGGACCTATAGTTCTCTGGCGTACCGAATACCACATCTAGTGTGATTTTCCCAGCGCACCGTGCCTCCCGACTGGGTATGATTCCCTTGAAGGTTGTGCTACTTTGCTCAATGCGGTTCCAGTCTATTTCCATTTTTCGAAGAGTTTCCTCATAGATGAGGTTTAATCCGCTGCCGCCGTCCATGAGTACTTTGGTGAGTCGAAAGCCGTCCACAATTGGACTGAGGACCAGTGCGGCTGGTGCTCGGGCTGTTCGGAATTTAGGTTCGTCACTGGCATTGAAGGTAATAGCCATGTCACTCCATGAATTTATTGCTGCTACGTGGCAGATTTCGGCCATGCTGCGGAGTGTTCGCTTACGCCTATTATTTGACGCGAAGGTCTCAAAGACTGTTAACACTGTATTGTTATCCACGGGATGGTGCTCTATGGCATTTGGGATAAGAAGATCCTTACTACTTTTGGCCACCTGCCAGAGTATCCAACATGCTCTAAGGCTGTGCGTTGGTATTGTATCCGCTGTACTATGAATTTTGCAGGGTCCGTTATGCCATCCCTCCAGTACAGTTCCATGCCCTGTAGAGGGTTTTTGTTTCTTTGCAACTAGCTCGGGTGTCTTATGATAGTGCACCCTTTTACTTCGGACTGGGTGTATATTCGGAGCCGGATTATCCCAAAATTTCGTTTCGGTTTTCCAGGTGCTTTACATCGCACAGTACTTTCGTACTATGGACGCCAAGTCAGTGAAACGTGATATGTCACGATGACTTAAGGCGTTAAGGATTCCCTTGTCCATGCAATTATTGCAGAAAAGTGAGACTGCATCTTCCTCGCGACAGTCCTTAACCTTGTTCATCACAAGGAGGAATCTGGCCCAATAATGATGTACTGTTTCATGGGGCTCTTGCCTGATGTGGGAAAGATCGTTTACGTCTGGGTGGGTGGGTGGATTTGAGTCCGAACCCCTACCCGATCTGAGACCCAGGGGCCGACGAGTTTCCAATCTTGGAAGTTCGGGTTCCGGAGTGTTGCCCGATAAGTCTGGCCCGCTGCCTGATTCTAGGTTCAGGGCTTGGGTGATGTCCTCCCGTAAGCGGGTATCCGGCTCGGAGAGCTCAGGCATCCGGACATAGTTATTCCTCAAAATAGAGGAAGAGTTGCTGCATTGTTCCTCCACCACCGCAACGTGATGGGTGACCGATGGAGAGTTATTCTCCCTTTGATCGGGTTTAAGCCCAATCCGATCATAGTCCGTAGCGACTCTAAAGGCGGCGATGCGATCCAAGAGTTCGTTTAGGGAAGAGAGCCCCATTGGATCCATCTGCTCGGCAAATTTCGAGCCGACGTGGAGGCTGTTTTTGATGACCCGAGAAGTCATCGTCGGTGCAGCTGCCGAACAGGCAGTCATGACGAAACTGCCTAGCCGGAGAGTTTGGCCGATAGCCAGAGCTCCCTCGGTGGTAATGTTGTTTTTAACAACGAGATGAGGCATCCTTCCTTACGGCGACATCACAGAGGAACTCTCAATGAAAGCACCAATGTCGGTGTCAAAACCGGCGGATCTCGGGTAGGGGGTCCCGAACTATGCGTCTAAGGCGGATGGTAACAGGAGGCAGGGAACATGATGTTTACCCAGGTTCAGGCCCTCTTGATGGAGGTAAAACCCTACGTCCTGCTTGATTTATTATTGATGATATGGGTATTACAAGATTTGATCTACCACGAGATCGGAGAGGCTAAACCCTAGAAGCTAGCCTATGGTATGATTGTATGTTGTCCTACGGACTAAAACCCTCCGGTTTATATAGACACCAGAGGGGGCTAGGGTTACACAAAGGTCGGTTACAAAGGAGGAGATATCCATATCCGTACTGCCTAGCTTGCCTTCCACGCCAAGTAGAGTTCCATCCGGACACGAGACGAAGTCTTCAATCTTGTATCTTCATAGTCCAACAGTCCAGCCAAAGGATATAATCCGGCTGTCCGGATACCCCCTAATCCAGGATTCCCATAGAGGGCCTCCGATCCCTCCTTCCTCGCTGCCGTAGTGTGGGCAGATCCAGCCTCCCACCGCCCACCTAGCGACATCCCGGCGACCCTCAGGTATAACTTCCTTCGAAACTGGCCTTTCTCTACTTCCCGAGCTCCCGACGTCACTGCATTTGTATCTTTTACTATTTCTCAGGCCCCCTCGTCGATAGGATCGATCGGCTGTTCGGAAGCCACCTAAATTTTTACTGTTAAGAGGTAAAACTAGTTCATGCACTCGAATCTAGTACTACTTGGTTCAAACAAGGAAGAAAGGGGGTGGGGTGGGGGAAGATTTTTTACCTAAATCTAGGACTTGGTCGAAAGAGGAAATAATGGGGGTGAAAAGTAGAAGAGACTGGCTATCCAACTAGTATCTTGGTCTAATAGGGAAATAAAGGGAAACGCAATACAAACTCAATATAAACCCGATCTGTTGGTTGAAAAAGGAAAGAAAGTGGGGACTGGGGGACAAGTCAACATAGTAAGTCCAGCACTAGATTTGCTAGCCTCACACAGTATAAGGTGGCTATACCGAACAAAAATGGGACCAACCTAGATATCCTGTTTTGATGTTTGTTGCCCTGAGACACTCTTAGGTAATGCCACTGGTAAAATGTACCAGTCGCACTGTTAAAAGTAAGGACACGTTAAACCAATGTTGTTTTCAATGTAATGCCTCTAGTAATATGAATCAATGGCACTTTTTTTCATGTCCTGCTAAATTTCCCATTAAGGTAAGTTGCTTATTTTCGTTAGAAATGCAACTTTCCTGGTCTACCTACTCTCCCGTGCCCAAATACCAACTCTGTAGCAGCTGTTAATGTAATGTTGCTAGTAAAATGAATCAATGGCACCATTAAAGTAATGTCGTACTTAATGGTTGTCATAGTTAATCATAATGCCGACACTAATATCTAGCAATGCTGCTGCTTTAGAAATTGCTACTGTCCTTGTAGGATTGCCATTCAGATAAGGAACATGCTTCTTTTCATTTGATGTATGTTTCATCACTTGTTAGTCACCCTCCTTTCCACCTTTTTCGTGCAAACAGCGATATACATTTCATGCTTGATCTTAGTTGAACTACACAAATGATATCCAAATTATAGTTGAACATTCCAGGGGCTTCACAACCAACCTTGACATTGCTCAATTTTATTGTAACTAATGAAGAAGAAGCTCTGTGGGTTTCGTTTTCTGATGGAAATGGAACTGGGGCTGGAGCCCTTTTCTTAAAAATGAAGAAGAAGCTTCTAGCTCATGGGACATTGCTTCATTTTAGGTTAACTGCACCAAAAGGTCCCATGAATTGAATCATCCATGTTGGTGACTGGTGTCATCCCTTCTATGATGGCGTTGACTACAGATATCGTTCCCATCACGAGGTATGTTCCTTTTTGGTCTGACTGTTTGCCAAAGATCCTGCATGTTGAGTCTGCTCTTGTGCTACTGTTTTGGCATTGGCATGATAAAGCAATAATCTTATTATTTTGCACCTTAATCTAGTGGCACTATTAATTCGAGGCAATGTTTTGGCACCGCTAGTTCCACTAATTTTTTTATATATATCGAAAGAGGGGGTTTCCTCCAATTTCATTAAAGAAACCCAACCATAGAGAACCATTATCCGACAACATCTCAGTGTAAACGGGCAGTTATGCAACTACTACTAGAACGGACTGAGTACTAGCAGGAGACAAGTTCACCACATAAGCTAGGCAGGTAGGGGGACGCAGCACCAGCTCGACCAAGTTTGGATTACAACCCAAATGCTACCACAGAAACATCAGGGGGAAGATAGGGACAGAAAGAGCTAGCTTCAGCATCATAATCTAAGCACCCCCGGCCTCCATCCTTGCGACACACGGTACACCTCCTTTGCCACCTGCTCAACCCTAGTGCTGCTGATAAAATGAAGTAATAATACAGTTAAAATAGAGCGAGTGTCCTCTCTATCATTTCATTTCCAATGTAGATAAAGAAAGTGCTTCTTTTTGTTCGTATATGTTTCATCAACTAGTCCCATTGTTAATGTTTAAGCGTTTCTGCAACTGGGGTGCTTAATTTTAGTTGATCTACACAAAAATAGAGATTGGAATGTCTCAAGGCCCCTCCTTGTACTGTCATTGTACACTGATGTTCATCACTGGCAGAAGGTGTATCGGGGAGACTTGGGTCGATTTCCAGTATGAGGCGTACCGTAAGAGGTGTCGTAGGGCCCGTCTCGCCCTCGCAGCATGGCATACTATGATACTATCACAATATTTTATTTTATTTATTATTGTATGTTTCATCAACTAGTGCCACTATAATGTAATCATGCTTTTTCATTATCTGTGCAAACATGGTTATTCAGCTGCATTTTGGTGGAACTGCACAAATGTACGGATGGAACCGGCATATATGCAGAGTGCGAGGTGTGCCAAGTAAAAATTACCGACACCAACCATGCTCCACGCATGCATTAGCATCCACCACCACCAGTGGGATGTGTGGCGCTCTCTGTGGACGGATCTTTCTTGGCAGCAAATCCTCTAACCAAATACTAGTAGCTTATATTGGCAGTTTTCTAGGGAGTACTCTTTTCTGAAAGAAGCACACATCTATTTTTCTTTATTTGTACACAGTGTCACAAGTTTGACCCAAAGGTCCAGAGCTATTTTAGGGTGATTGGCGTAGTACTCGAAGACTGGTTGTCAGCATGCTTTTCATTAGTTGTCACACTAATTGTAAGCATGAGCAGATGGATGATTAGGTTAGTGCGAAGCTTACCTTAAACCCTACCACCGCCATTGAAACGAGGCGAGCGTCAAGGGAACTGTGGAGAACGGTGGGGAAGCGACGTCACGCCATCCGTCCTCCTCTTGCGATGGGAGAATGAATACTCCTGTGGCTCCGGCTGGCTCTGCACCCTCACGAACAGCACACCGTACTCAATTGATTCATTATCCTCTGGTGCTCGACCTCCGACCTGTACGCCCACCTCCTCCGCCTGACTTTCTCCTCGGGCGAATCTGTCTGCTCCATTGCCCAGAGGAGATACTCGATGAAATCGAAGGAGTGCGGCGTTACTGCCGCTGAGGAGTACATTGCCGCCCTCATCGCCGCCGTCTCGCTCTTCCGCATACATTGCCACATGGCCCTCACCGTCCTCGAAATCTCCCACTCATTTTCAAACCAAGTAAGGATCTCCTTCAACCTGGCTAAATTTTCCTGGTCGCCGCCGGTGATCTGCCTGATTCGTAGTTGCATCCTCTCCATAGATGTCCTTCTGAGTGGTCCGGTGCTAGCTTTGGAAGATGGGAGGAGAGATGGTGGTCTTGCAATAGAGAAGAGGGAGAGGCAAGACGGGGATTTTGGAATGGAGATGCTGGAGAGGAGAGGGGTTGTTTTGCAATGGAGAAGAGGGAGAGGTGAGATGGTGGTTTCGGAATGGAGATGATGGAGAGGAGAGGAGGTTATTTTGCAATGTAGAAGAGGGAGAGGCGAGACGGTGGTTTTGGAATGGATATGATGGAGATGAGAGGAGATGGTTTTGCAATGGAGATGAGGGAGAGGAGCGTGCGACATCAATTTAGGATTGGACGAGAGGGTCGGCGTGCTGTGACTGGATCAAAATCAAAATCAATTTACCCTTCAATTAAGAAAGCCACCCCACATTAACTAGTCTCCCTTTTATTCTAGGTCATAATTGACCATGATTTTCACAAATAAAATATATGTTGTATGTTGCAAATATAATATAATTTGAAACTACATTCAGATACGAACCAAACGATACAATTTTTGGTGACATGCATTCACATTTTGCTTGTCAAATACAGTACGTGGTCAAACTTTGACCCAAAATACGCAAAACAAAAAAAATACTTCCAAGACCAGCGCCGCTCCTCTCCTGTTCCAATATAAATCCAGCTCTGCTCCTCTCCTCTTCCATTCCAAAACCAACGCCGCTCCTCTCCTGTTCCAATCCAAAACTAGCGTGACTCCTTGCTACCTCTTGAGCACTTGCATTGGTTTTCCCTTGAAGAGGAAAGGGTGATGCAGTAGAGTAGCGTAAGTATTTCCCTCAGTTTTTCAGAACCAAGGTATCAATCCAGTAGGAGGCTACGCGCGAGTCCCTTGCACCTACACAAAACAAATAAATCCTCGCAACCAACGCAATAAGGGGTTGTCAATCCCTACAGGGTCACCTACAAGAGTGAGATCTGATTGATATGATAAGATAGTATTTTGGGTATTTTTATGATAAAGATGCAAAGTAAAATAAAAGGAAATGAAAATAACTAAGTGTTGGAAGATTAATATGATGAAGATAGACCCGGGGGCCATAGGTTTCACTAGTGGCTTCTCTCAAGAGCATAGGTATTTTACGGTGGGTGAACAAATTACTGTTGAGCAATTGACAGAATTGAGCATAGTTATGAGAATATCTAGGTATGATCATGGATGTAGGCATCACGTCCGAGACAAGTAGACCTACTCATGCCTGCATCTACTACTATTACTCCACACATCGACCGCTATCCAGCATGCATCTAGAGTATTAAGTTCATAAGAACAGAGTAACGCCTTAAGCAAGACGACATGATGTAGAGGGATAAATTCATGCAATATGATAAAAACCCCATCTTGTTATCCTCGATGGCAACAATACAATATGTGCCTTGCTGCCCCTACTGTCACTGGGAAAGGACACCGCAAGATTGAACCCAAAGCTAAGCACTTCTCCCATTGCAAGAAACATCAATCTAGTAGGCCAAACCAAACTGATAATTCGAAGAGACTTGCAAAGATAACCAATCATACATAAAAGAATTCAGAGAAGATTCAAATATTGTTCATAGATAAACTTGATCATCAACCCACAATTCATCGGTCTCAACAAACACACCGCAAAAGAAGATTACATCGAATAGATCTCCACAAGAGAGGGGGAGAACTTTGTATTGAGATCCAAAAAGAGAGAAGAAGCCATCTAGCTAATAACTATGGACCCGAAGGTCTGAGGTAAACTACTCACACTTCATCGGAGAGGCTATGATGTTGATGTAGAAGCCCTCCGTGATCGATGCCCCCTCCAGCGGAGCTCCAGAACAGGCCCCAAGATGGGAACTTGTGGATACAGAAAGTTGCGGCGGTGGAATTAGGGTTTTGGCTCCGTGGTTGATCGTTTGGGGGTACGCAGGTATATATAGGAGGAAGGAGTATGTCGGTGGAGCCACATGGGGCCCACGAGGGTGGAGGGCGCGCCGGGGGGTAGGCGCGCCCCCTACCTCGTGGCTTCCCCGTTTGTTGCTTTACGTAGGGTCCAAGTCTCCTGGATCCTGTTCGTTCCAAAAATCACGTTCCCGACAGTTTCATTCCGTTTGGACTCTGTTTGATATTCCTTTTCTTCGAAACCCTAAAATAGGCAAAAAATAGCAATTCTGGGCTGGGCCTCCGGTTAGTAGGTTAGTCCCAAAAATAATATAAAAGTGTATAATGAAGCCCAATAATGTCCAAAACAGAAGATAATATTGCATGGAGCAATCAAAAATTATAGATACGTTGGAGACGTATCAAGCATCCCCAAGCTTAAGTCCTGCTCGTCCTCGAGTAGGTAAATGATAAAAACAGAATTTTTGATGTGGAATGCTACTTGGCATATTTTCAATGTAATTCTTCTTTATTGTGGCATGAATATTCAGATCCGAAAGATTCAACATAAAAGTTTAATATTGACATAGGAACAATAATACTTCAAGCATACTAACTAAGCAATTATGTCTTCTCAAAATAACACGGCCAAAGAAAGTTCATCCCTACAAAATCATATAGTTTAGTCATGCTCCATTTTTGTTACACAAGAATGCTCTGATCATGCACAACCACGATGGCAAGCCAAGCAATTGTTTCATACTTTAGTAATCTCAAACTTTATAAACCTTCACGCAATATATGAGTGTGAGCGATGGATATAGCACTATGGGTGGAATAGAGTATAATGATGGGGGTTATGTGGAGAAGACAAAAAAAGGAGAAAGTCTCACATCAACGAGGCTAATCAATGAGCTATGGAGATGCCCATCGATTGATGTTAATGCAAGGAGTAGGGATTGCCATGCAATGGATGCACTAGAGCTATAAATGTATGAAATCTCAACAAAAGAAACTAGTGGGTGTGCATCCAACATGCTTGCTCACGAAGACCTAGGGCACTTGAGGAGGCCCATTGTTGGAATATACAAGCCAAGTTCTATAATGAAAAATTCCCACTAGTATATGAAAGTGACAAAACAAGAAACTCTCTATCATGAAGATCATGGTGCTAATTTGAAGCACAAGTGTGGAAAAAAGATAGTAGCATTGTCCCTTTTTTGGGGGGGCCTTCTTTTTTTGGCCTTTCTCTCTTTTTTTGTGTACTGGGACAATGCTCTATTAAATGATGATCATCACACTTCTATTTATTTACAACTCAATGATTACAACTCGATACTAGAACAAGTTATGACTCTATATGAATGCCTCCGGTGGTGTACCGGGATATGAATGAACCACGAGTGACATGTATGAAAGAATTATCAACGGTGGCTTTGCCACAAATACTATGTCAACTACATGATCATGCTAAGCAATATGACAATGATGAATGTGTCATGATAAATGGGATGGTGGAAAGTTGCATGGCAATATATCTCGGAATGGCTATGGAAATGCCATAATAGGTAGGTATGGTGGCTGTTTTGAGGAAGATATAAGGGGGTTTATGTGTGAAAGAGCGTATCATATCACGGGGTTTGGATGCACCGGCGAAGTTTGCACCAACTCTCAATGTGAGAAAGGGCAATTCACGGTACCGAAGAGGCTAGCAATGATGGAAAGGTGAGAGTGCGTATAATCCATGGACTCAACAGTAGTCATAAAGAACTCACATAGTTATTGCAAAAATCTACAAGTCATCAAAAACCAAGCACTACGCACATGCTCCTAGAGGGATAGATTGGTAGGAAAAGACCATCGCTCGTCCCCGACCGCCACTCATAAGGAAGACAATCAAAGAACACCTCATGTTTCGAATTTGTTACATAACGTTTACCGTACGTGCATGCTACAGGACTTGCAAACTTCAACACAAGTATTTCTCAACACAACTACTCAACTAGCACAGCTTTAATATCACTACCTCCATATCGCAAAACAATCATCAAGCATCAAACTTATCTTAGTATTCAAAACACTCATAAGAAAGTTTTTACTAATCTTGAATACCTAGCATATTAGGATTATTTAAGAAAATTACCATGCTATTTAATACTCTCAAAATAATCTAAGTGAAGCATGAGAGATCAATAGTTTCTATAAAACAAATCCACCACTGTGCTCTAAAATATATAAGTGAAGTACTAGAGCAAAACTATATAACTCAAAAGATATAAGTGAAGCACATAGAGTATTCTAATAGTTTCCGTATCATGTGTCTCTCTCTCAAAATGTGTGTACAGCAAAGATGATTGTGGTAAACTAAAAAGCAAAGACTCAAATCATACAATATGCTCCAAGCAAAACACATATCATGTGGTGAATAAAAATATAGCTCCAAGTAAAGTTACCGATGGAAGTAAGCGAAAGAGGGGATGCCTTCCGGGGCACCCCCAAGATTTGGCTTTTTGGTGTCCTTAGATTATCTTGGGGGTGCCATGGGCATCCCCAAGCTTAGGCTCTTGCCACTCCTTGTTCCATGATCCATCAAATCCTTACCCAAAACTTGAAAACTTCACAACACAAAACTTAAAGTAGAAAATCTCGTGAGCTCCGTTAGCGAAAGAAAACAAAACACCACTTCAAGGTAATGTAATGAACTCATTATTTATTTATATTGGTGTTAAACCTACTGTATTCCAACTTCTCTATGGTTTATAAACTATTTTACTAGCCATAGATTCATCGAAATAAGCAAACAACACACGAAAAACAGAACAGTCTGTAGTAATCTGTATCTAGCGCAAGATCTGGAACCCCAAAAATTCTAAAATAAATTTCTGGACGTGAGGAATTTATATATTAATCATCTGCAAAAAGAATTAACTAAATAACGCTTTCCAAATAAAAATGGCAGCAGTTCTTGTGAGCGCTAAAGTTTCTGTTTTTTACAGCAAGATTAACAAGACTTTCGCCAAGTCTTGCCAACGGTTCTACTTGGCACAAACACTAATTAAACACAAAAAACACAACCAAAAAAGAGGCTAGATAAATTATTTATTACTAAACAGGAGCAAAAATCAAGGAATAAAAATAAAATTGGGTTGCCTCCCAACAAGCGCTATCGTTTAACGCCCCTAGCTAGGCATAAAGAGCAAGGATAGATCTAGGTATTATCATCTTGATTCTTATTTCTTTTAGCGGAGTTATGCTCGAATCTGGGAGGTTCTTTATGTTTCCCTTCATATTCGGAAATCTTGAGATCTAAAGAGTCCAACCGCTTATTGCAAAGGGTAATCAACATATTCGTGCGATGGAGATTCCCGCTAACGCTCTTAAGTGGTTCAAGAGACTTTTGTAAAATCTTAGTCACTTTGCAAATTTTCTCAAAAACTTGCGTTTCCTCTTGGGTATAATGAGGCCCCTTTTGTTGAGGTAGAGTTCCTACTATACCTTCTATAATTTCATGCGCAATACTGGGATCAATTTCAATAAAATTGCCTTTGGTAACGCAATCCAAGAGTTGTCTATGAGACATATTTAGTCCAACATAAAAGTTGTGAAGCAAAATTCTAAAATTCACCTCTAGGGTACAATTACGATAAGATTCCATCATTATAAACCAAGCATCTTTTAAGTTTTCTCCTTGTCTTTGTTTGAAGTGAAGAACCTCAAACTCGGGAGACAAAGGAGCAGATAAGGGACTAGCCATAACGACAAGCAAACGGAAAAGAGGCAAACGGAAAAGAGAGGGAGGATAGAGAGAGAGGACAAAAAAACGACAAGGGTGAAGTGGGGGAGAGGAAAACGAGAGGCAAATGACAAATAATGTAATGCAGGAGATAAGGGTTTGTGATGGGTACCTGGTATGTTGACTTTTGCGTAGACCTCCCCGGCAACGGTGCCACAAATCCTTCTTGCTACCTCTTGAGCACTTGCGTTGGTTTTCCCTTGAAGGGGAAAGGGTGATGCAGCAGAGTAGCGTAAGTATTTCCCTTAGTTTTTGAGAACCAAGGTATCAATCCAGTAGGAGGCTACGCGCGAGTCCCTCGCACCTGCACAAAACAAATAAATCCTCGCAACCAATGCGATAAGGGGTTGTCAATCCCTACACGGCCACTTATGAGAGTGAGATCTAAGAGATATGATAAGATAATATTTTTGGTATTTTTATGATAAAGATGCAAAGTAAAATAAAAGGAAATGAAAATAACTAAGTGTTGGAAGATTAATATGATGAAGATAGACCCGGGGGCCATAGGTTTCACTAGTGGCTTCTCTCAAGAGCATAGGTATTTTACGGTGGGTGAACAAATTACTGTTGGGCAATTGACAGAATTGAGCATAGTTATGAGAATATCTAGGTATGATCATGTATATAGGCATCACGTTCGAGACAAGTAGACCGACTCCTGCTTGCATCTACTACTATTACTCCACACATCGACCGCTATCCAGCATGCATCTAGAGTATTAAGTTCATAAGAACAGAGTAACGCCTAAAGCAAGACGACATGATGTAGAGGGATAAATTCATGCAATATGATAAAAACCCCATCTTGTTATCCTCGATGGCAACAATACAATACGTGCCTTGCTGCCCCTACTGTCACTGGGAAAGGACACCGCAAGATTGAACCCAAAGCTAAGCACTTCTCCCATTGCAAGAAAGATCAATCTAGTAGGCCAAACCAAACTGATAATTCGAAGAGACTTGCAAAGATTACCAATCATACATAAAAGAATTCATAGAAGATTCAAATATTGTTCATAGATAAACTTGATCATAAACCCACAATTCATCGATCTCAACAAACACACCGCAAAAGAAGATTACATCTAATAGATCTCCACAAGAGAGGGGGAGAACTTTGTATTGAGATCCAAAAAGAAAGAAGAAGCCATCTAGCTAATAACTATGGACCCGAAGGTCTAAGGTAAACTGCTCACACTTCATCAGAGAGGCTATGCTGTTGATGTGGAAGCCCTCCGTGATCGATGCCCCCTCCAGCGGAGCTCCGGAATAGGCCCCAAGATGGGATATCGTGGATACAGAAAGTTGCGGCGGTGGAATTAGGGTTTTGGCTCCGTGGTTGATCGTTTGGGGGTACGTAGGTATATATAGGAGGAAGGAACATGTTGGTGGAGCAACAGGGGGCCCACGAGGGTGGAGGGCGCGCCTGGGGGGGGGGGTAGGCGCGCCCCTACCTCGTGGCTTCCCTGTTGGTTGCTTGACGTAGGGTCCAAGTCTCCTGGATCTTGTTCGTTCCAAAAATCACGTTCCCGAAGGTTTCATTCCATTTGGACTCCGTTTGATATTCCTTTTCTTCGAAACCCTAAAATAGGCAAAAAACCAACAATTATGGGCTGGGCCTCCGGTTAGTAGGTTAGTCCCAAAAATAATATAAAAGTGTATAATAAAGACCAATAATGTCCAAAACATAAGATAATATAGCATGGAGCAATCAAAAATTATAGATACGTTGGAGACGTATCACTCCTCTCTTGTTCTAAAACCAGCGTTGCTCCTCTCCTCTTCCATTCAAAAACTACCGCCGGCGAGTGAAGGTGCTGTGGAGAAGTAGATCGATGGAGGAGTACAACCGATACGTGAGAATCACAGACGGCGACCCTGTGAAGCTAGCTAGGATTTTGGAGATACAGTATTGGTTTGACAACAAGGGCCAACTAGAGGCGACGGCGACATACATGGCCAAATATCTACAACAGAGTGAAAAGGCGGCGATACTCCTGAAGGGAGTCACGCGGGAGTACATAGAGCTGCTCCTCTGGGCCATGGAGCAAATAGAATCACCGAATCCGGTCATGAGGGAGTGGTGGTGGGAGTATCGATCCCAGATGGAGCATGCACCAGAGATTGAAGGATCGAGCATCTACAGGGTGCCATTTGTGAGGGTGTCATGCCAGACCGAGCCGATGGAGTCTTCGTCGACCGAACCCAACTACAACAGGAGAAAAGCAGTTGGCCCGACGATGCTTCCCCGCCATCCTCTCCCTCGCCGTTCACATTGTCTCATGGGGTGGCTATCTGCCGCCGAGGAATAGGAGGGGACTGCCCCCCCATCCCAATAGTCGAGCAGGTTGTGAATTGTCAGGAGGAGCATAGGGTTGTCAGTATTTGCAGGTTGTGAATTATGTTTTGTGTTGTGTATTTTGAGAGTACTTTCATATATGAATGTCTTTTGGATTTCAGATTTGCAGTATTAAGCATATGAAGTATTTTATGAATTCTAGAGATCTATTTTTAGCACTTAAAAATGTAGTTTCATAGGAGTATAGAAGTGCAGACAATGTGATTCTCAGAGAAGAAACTGCAAGTTCAGTTTCAGATAAGAAACTGCAACTTTCAGAGGCAGAGCATTTATATTAACACGGCCTTTTCAAACAGGGGTAACACCATGTTGGAAGTTTCATTCATGGTCGAAAATGGAACTACCAGCAAGTTAACATCATGCTGATCAACATTCATGCATAGCACATATTCATATGATGCACAGTTAAAAAGATATGCTATTTTCAAAATGCCCACACAATGTCGAGTGTGGGAAAAACAAAGAAAACGAGGGACGAAGTTTTGGCAAGTGTTGGACGTGGTGTGCATAGATGACAATGGGGACCCACATGTCAATAATGGCAGAGGCAAAAAAATTGGAGATATTTTCCCTCCATCAGGTGGAATCGAACCCGGGCGGAACAGCTGTCGGGTAGTGTCACTTGGCCACTGTGCTAGTTTAGTACTTTCGTTACAAATAAGGCACTACCTCAGGTGGTCCAATCTCCTCCTGCGCCTTTGTGCGCTCGACGCAGCGCCGCTGTCTGCCATTGTGAACATGCTGAACAAACGAGAGGAATCTAGAGAGGACTGTACGTGGAGGGGCACATAGTCGGGACCCACCAGGTCTATGGCCATACGCAAGCAAGTGCCTCATTGAAAAAATACTTCCTCCTAATGCTATACTGACGTTGGGGCCCACGGGTTTGTCAACATAGTTACATTTTTAGGTGCTTGAACGTAGTTACTAAAGGAGATAAATTCACAACAAAGCTGGGGAGCTGGCAGGTACCATTTATTATCACTAGGGCAGCAAGTATCAGTTGGGTTGTGAGCTGCCCCGTCTAGGCTTTCTTTTTTAACATGCGCATCCCACGACATGCCGGTTTGTATTTTCTTGAGGGCAGTCATGTATCGACCGGCATATGGACCTCCCATCCGATGTTTTATTTTCCTGAAACATCGGCAACCCAATTTATGTATTTTTGTGAAGAAAACGCAGTGGTCTGTTCTATTTTTCCATATAAGAATAGGAACGCTTGGTCCAACTTATGTTTCCCTTCTAACTATATTATATATATTTAAATTATTTTATATGTTATTATGTATTATTGTTATTGTCATCATATATTTAAGAGATAATTACATATGTAGGAAAACAATATCCCACATCTTATTAACTTATAAAAACAATTTCTTAACTATAAAATCCTGGATTTTTTGGCAACGAAAATCCTGGTGATTGTGTACAAAAGCTTGGTAAGATTTAAGGACCAATGTAATAATAAATCACTTATTATTTAAATATATTTATAACAAAATGCTCAGCCCATGTTTATTTTTTGATAACATTTCTGCGCCCAACCCAACATTATAATTAGAATCAGCCCAGCAAAATCGTCTATTTCGAGAAAGTGCAAATGACCTGTAATTTTTTAGGAAAAAAATAAATGGGACGCATGGACGCTACGTTATTTGTTCACCCAGCCCAGTAAATGGAGTGTAATTCTAAAAAAAGAGATCAAATTGACTGTAAATTTTGAAAAAATTACGTGCCACATTTTTGGAGGCTGAAATGTGGGCCAATAGGCCGAAGCCAATGCAAGTCGTTGTCAACTTAGTCAACAAATGATTCTGACATCGTTAGCCATTGGATTTACATCCAACGACTGGGATCCATCTTCAATCTCTCGTCTTCTTCCTCCCGCACTACCGGGACCACCTGCTCCCGCCTCTTGCTACCAGCAGCTCTGCTTAGCACGCTTCGCTGTGGAGCGCTACCCCACCGCCGGCCAGGCCATCCCTCCAGCCCTCCACACCTCTTGTTCTTCTCCACCGACTGTTGAACCACACCGCACCAGAACCAGTTAACCCTCGTGCACCTCTTCGTCTGTGACTCCATTCCCGCGTCTTCCCATCTCCGGCTCGTTGCTGTCCGGGGCCTCACCGTCGTCCACCACCTTGGATGTCCTTGGCGCGGCATGGTCAACATAGTCAATGAACGACATCCATCGAAAGTGGACTGTACGTGGAGAGGCTGACAGCTGGGTCCACGGCCGCATGCAAGGAAATGCCTCCTTATTACGCACTAAATAATGATTCCTCCACCTAACAGTTGGGACCCACCGAAAGGGCCTCTGTATTTCATGAAAGAAACATTCCCCCTGCTGACAGGTCGGACCCACCAGCTATATCTTTGCACGCAAGGAAGTGCCTCCTTATTATGCACAAAAAATGAATACCCCCTGCTAGTCGGGACCAACCATAGTGGGAGGCTAACTTGTGGGCTTACTAAGTTCACGGGGACAGAGGGCTTTGTCAACTTAGTCAATATGAACGATTCTAGCTCCAGTGACCATACAATGTCCATCCAATGATCGTAGTGCTTCTTCAACCTCTGGTCTTCTTGCTCCAGCCACCCAAACCAGCGACAGTCGTGCCGCATGCTCCTTCCTCCTGTGGCCGGTTGTGATGTCGCGGAGGCCTCACCGCCCCCTACTACTCCCATCGCTGGCCAAGCCATACCTCTACTGACCCACACCCCCTGTTATTCTGTGGCGACGGCAGCCTCACACCACAGCCGAACCATTGAACCCTCGTACTCCTCTCCGTGTGGGCATCCACTACCTCGTCTTCCCCGGCTCCACGTCGTCCCCTTTCTAGGCCTCGCTGTCGTCCACCACCCTGTGATACGTCCATTTTGCATCACGCTTTTATATCGATATTTATTGCCTTATGGACTGTTATTTCACTTTATGTCACAATACTTATGGCTATTCTCTCTTATTTTACAAGGTTTATATAAGGAGGGAGAATGCCGGCAGCTGGAATTCTGGGCTGGAAAAGGAGCAAATATTAGAGACCTATTCTACGCAACTCCAAAAGTCCTGAAACTCCACGGAACATCTTAAAATAAATAAAGAAAAATCCTCGCCAAAGATGAAGGCCAGGCAGCCCACACCCTGCTCACGAGGGTGGGGGGCGCCCCCCCTAGGGTGCGCCCCCCTACCTCGTGGGCCCTCTGGTGGCTCTCCGATGTCCATCTTCTCTTATATGAGGTCTTTCGATGAGAAAAAATAGAAAGGAACTTTTCAGGATGAGACTCCGCCGCCACGAGGCGGAACCTTGGCGGAACCAATCTAGAGCTCCGGTAGAGCTGTTCTGCCGGGGATACTTCCCTCCGGGAGGGGGAAATCATCACCATCGTCATCACCAACGCTCCTCTCATCGGGAGAGGGCAATCTCCATCAACATCTTCACTAGCACCATCTCATCTCCAAACCCTAGTTCATCTCTTGTATCCAATTCTTGTCTCAAAGTCCGGGATTGGTGCTAGTAGGTTGCTAGTAGTGTTGATTACTCCTTGTAGTTGATGCTAATTGGTTTACTTGGTGGAAGATCATATGTTCAGATCCTATATGCATATTATTACCCCTCCGATTATGAACATGAATATTCTTTGTGAGTAGTTACGTTTGTTCCTGAGGACAAGGGAGAAGTCTTGCTATTAGTAGTCATGTGAATTTGGTATTCATTTGATATTTTGATAAGATGTATGTTGTCTAGCCTCTAGTGGTGTTATGTGAACATCGACTACATAACACTTCACCATTATTTGGGCCTAGAGGAAGGCATTGGGAAGTAATAAGTAGACGATGGGTTGCTAGAGTGACAGAAGCTTAAACCCTAGTTTATGCGTTGCTTCGTAAGGGGCTGATTTGGATCCACATGTTTCATGCTATGGTTAGGTTTACCTTAATACTTTTATTGTAGTTGTGGATGCTTGCAATAGAGGTTAATCATAAGTGGGATGCTTGTTCAAGTAAGAACAGCACCCAAGCACCGGTCCACCCACATATCAAATTATCAAAGTATCGAACGCGAATCATATGAACGTGATGAAAACTAGCTTGACGATATTCCCATGTGTCCTCGGGAGCGCTTTTCCTATTATAAGAGTTTGTTCCGGCTTGTCCTTTGCTACGAAAAGGATTGGGCCATCTTGCTGCACTTTATTTACTTTTTTTACTTGTTGCTCGTTACAATTTATCCTATCACAAAACTATCTGTTACCACTTATTTCAGTACTTGCAGAGAATACCTTGCTGAAAACCGCTTATCATTTCCTTCTGCTCCTCGTTGGGTTCGACACTCTTACTTATCGAAAGGACTACGACAGATCCCCTATACCTGTGGGTCATCACCCCGGTGCTCTCGGCACGGCGTGGTCAACGTGGTCAAGGAACGACTTCCATCGGAAGAGTATTGTATGTGGAGAGGCTGACAGCTAGGTCCACGGCAGCAGCAAGGAAGTGCTGTCACAGCCCTAGATCAGTCCTTGTTTGACCTTGTTTGCATCCATGCATCATGTCTAAAGTTATGTGAAATTGAAATGGGGATTGTTCCAAACCCTAGCACCAGAATTAAATCAACTAGGTTCAACTTAAAAAAAACATTTTCAATGAACCCAAAGTGCCTCAAGAAATTTCATCATTTTTGGTTAAGGTAGAAACCTCTTCCAAAAATGATGAATATATATATTTCTAGGACATTTTTGGATTTTTGGATTAACTCATATTGTATTTGAGTTGGGGATATAAATTCCTATAAAATATTTGGTAGCTCCAAATATTCTGAAACTTGGTGAGGGCCTCTGGTTTAAATCAGATAGTGGCCACAAAAGTTTTCAAGATTTTATAAAGTGATTTAGTATTTTTCCTAAATCAAAAACAAGTTACAGAAAATAGAAAAAAAAATAAATTTGAAAGAAACAGAAAGCAGAGAGAGAGGGAGTTACCTTTGGCCCATGACTGTAGCAGCCCACTAGGCCATGCCAGTCATCTTCCTCCTTGGACAGTAGGACAGAGGCGTGTGCCTCGCGCACGCGTGCACGCGCCCCTGGCCACCTCCTGCTTGCCGCCTCCCCCTGGACCTCCTGGACGATGCCACGCACGCTGCGTGCCCAACCCTCTCTCCCTCGCGCATTTTCCCTTCTCTTCTGCAAGAACAGAAGCTCGACCGAGCAAGCTCGCTGACGCCGATTGCCATACCCATGGCCATCATCCACCCTTTGCCCCGCCGATGCTTCCAGAAGAACCGCCACACCTTCCTCTTTGTCTCCACCAACCCACGTGACGCCGGGTGCACCGTGGCATCGTCTCCGCCGCCTTCATCGCCGCATCTGTTCGGCGATCACCGCGGTCGGTTCGTCGTCAACAACGCCTTGCCGACCTCGAGCTCGCGTTGTCGACCCCGCTGTGAGCTGTTGCTTCATCTCCCCCTTCTACCCTGCTTGCGCACGCCCTCTAGCCATCGAGCCACCATGGCGGAGGCTCCCTGCCGTCACCGGCCAAGTCGCCACCATGGCCATAGGCGCTGTACCTCGCAGCCGAGCATGCACTCGTGCTCAAGGCACTCCTAGAAAGCCTCCTAGCCCCTCAGCTTCCCCCCTAGCGCACCGTAGCGCGCTGCCCTTCTTCACCGAACTCCGGCCGCCGCCCGGCTCATCGCCGCCACCGTTGCATGTTGTCCCAGCACCCACCACGGCCACCAGTAGATGCGTCATAGCGCAAGCTTTCGAACGCGCCCAGCCACGCGAGCTCCGATCGCCGGAGTTGGCCAGACGGGAGACGCCGTTGTTCTGTGCTTAGCACTGGCGTTAGCCGTTGACGTGGCACCGTCATTAGCGGTTAATGACCCCGCTAATTAACCCACACTCTCATTAACATGCGGGCTCCACTGCCTAACTAACCAGCTAACAAAAATAGATTAAGATTAAGCTAAACACAGTGGCCCCACGCGTCGGCGTTGACCTCGCTGATGTGGCCGTTGACCGACCCACCTGTCTCTGACACAAAATGTCACTGGGTCACTGACCAGTGGGTCCCACTGGTCAGGTTTGACCTGGACCATGCCCCGTTGACCTGCTGATGTCATGATGATGTCAGGCTGATGCAATAATCCTTTTCTGGAATTTAAATAAATCTTAAATGATTTATTTATTTCAAAAAATATCCAAAACTTTGAAAAATCATAGAAAATAATCTATAACTCCAATGGAGATAAGTTATATATGAAAAATGATCAGAAAAATATGAAGAATCTGTTTATGCCATGTTCATGCTTGTTTGAGCAAGTTAACATCACTGTTTAGGACAAACTATGTAAGTGCCATTTGATTATTCACATATGAAGTTTGAATTTGAACCTTGGGTTCAAACCAACTTCATCTAATCTGGACTCTAGTTGCATTAGCTCAAACACAAGCATATTGCCATGTCGTGATCATGAATCATATTGTTGCATTGCATTGATTTTGTCCTTCTCTGTTTGCCGGTAACCATCCCCTCTCAATAGACGATGTTTCCGACGACGTGATCGATGACACTAATGAAGAGCTATATTATCTTCAGGAGTGCCAGGCAAGCAAAACCCCCTTGTTCATTCTGATACAATCCCACTCTCTCACTCATGTTCTCTTTTACTGCATTAGGACAACAACGATTCAACTGGTACATGCTACGGTAGTTGAACCTCTTTCCTCTGCATGACCTGTCATTGCCACAGTAAATAGATGAAACCCACTAGCATGAGTAGGAGTTGTTTGAGCCCCTATGTGCCTACTCATTCATGCTTGTTTGTCATGCCTGCTACTGCTTAGAGTTGAGTCAGGTCTGATTCATCAGGTATGAATTGGAATGGTGATGAACATGTCCTACTGTGTGTGAGCTAAGTGTGTGAACACAATTTGGTAAAGGTAGTGGTGAGAGGCCATGTAGGAGTACATGTTGTGTTGTCTCATTGAAACCGTCCTCAGGAACTAAGTTCTGTGTTTGTGATCCATGAACAGCTACTACCACTCATTGGGATCCTAATTGACCCTCTTGACTTATTAACCGCCCTTGTCCTCTGTCCAGGAGTTGCAACTAGTTTCTGGTGTTTGTAGGATATGTGTTGGAGGCCGTGCGTAGCGCTGACCTAGGGGTGGGCTATGATGCGGTAGATACACCATGGCACGGTGTACCGGGCGCCCGTTTGGTGTCCCGGGAACCCTGCACACATCGTTTGGGGCTGTGAGCGAAACTCCGACCGGATCTCCTCGCGGATGGAACCCGAATAGGCGATAAACCTGGACTAGAGACTTGTGTGGTTAGTCAGGTCGTGGCCGACTCCCTCGCCAGGCTTCGGCTTGAAGGTTGCCAAGATACACGACGTGTACATGGTGGTAGGTGGCGAGAGCGTGTGTGAAGAAGTACACCCCTGCAGGGTTAACATCATCTATTCGAATAGCCATGTCCGCAGTAAAGGACTTCTGGGTTGCATGTACAGTTCATAGACAAGTGAAAGTGGATACTCTAAAATGCGCAAGATAAGCGTGAGTGCTATGGATGGTGTTCTCGTAGGGAGACGGGAGCGGATCCATAGTGGTGTATTGATATGGTGAATATGTGGACTCGTGTGCGCCACCTCAAAAGAGTTACTTGCAGTCGTAGTTTAAGATAGCCACCGAGTCAAAGCTGGCTTGCTGCAGTTACTCCACCACCCCCTTTGTTGATACTGATGCATATGTAGTTAGTTCTGATGTAAGTCTTGCTGGGTACATTTGTACTCACGTTTGCCTATTTTATGTTTTGCAGAGAGACGCCAGTCTCGCTAGTAGTTCTGTGTGGACTTCGACGTTTAGCTTGATACCTCAGCTACGATCTTGTGCCCTCGACAGGATCTGGTAGATAGTCAGGCTTCTCATCCTTCTTCATTTGTAGATGTCTGTACCCAGACAAGTTAAGCTTCCGCATGTGCTTGTTGCTTGTATGCTCTGTATGTTGGGGTCATGAGACCCATGTTTGTAATGCTTGGCTCCTCGGAGCCTCATGAATAAATACTTTGAGTCGTAGAGTCTTGTTGTGATGCCATGTTGTATTTACACATATCGAGCATATTGTGTGTATGATTTGAAATGCTTGGTATGTGTGGGATCCGACAACCTAGTTGTTTATCCTAGGTAGCCGCTCTTATGGGGAAATGTAGTCTTGTGCTTCCATGAGCCATAGTAGTCCGCTACAGCCCGGTTCACCAGAGTCCTGCTAGCCCAGCACTACTGCTCCGGAACACTTGACTGGCTGGCATGTGATTCACTTCGTTCATGTGTCTGTCCCTTCGGGGAAATGTCACGCGGTGACATCCGGAGTCCTGCCTAGCCTGCTATAGCCCGGTTCACTAGAGTCCTGTTAGCCCAGTGCTACAGCCCGGATTCGCACGCTGCCGACCGACATGCTCGATGTTGATTCATGTATGCCTGTCCCCGTAAGTTAGTGCCACTTTGGGTTCACGACTAGTCATGTCGGCCCGGGTTCTTTGTCATATGGATGCTAGCGACACTATCATATACGTGAGCCAAAAGGCGCAAACGGTCCCGGGCTAGGTAAGGTGGCACCCGTGGGAATACCGTGCGTGAGGCCGCAAAGTGATATGATGTGTTACATGCTAGATCGGTGTGACTTAGGATCGGGGTCCTGACAAGTGCCTCCTTATTACGCGCAAAATAATTATTCCTCCACCTGACAGCAGGGAACCATCGGACAGGCCACCGTATTTCATGAAAAAAATGTTTCCCCCCTGACTGCTGGGATCCACCAGCTACATCTTCGCACGCAAGGAAGTGCTTGACAGTCGGGACCCAACTGGTTGAAGCATACGTAGCGTTGTCATTCTGGTCGCGAACGTGTACGTACATACTAGTCGATCGATCTGTCTGCAGGCTGCAGCGATGAATTGTGGCCGTGTAAGGAAGGGCACGTGTCGTAGTACAGGCATGCACGTGTCGTAGTAGAGGCACGCACGCAGCATGTACACGTACGTACAGCCAGGGTGCAAGAAAGTAAATACGGCCACGTACATACATACGGGTGGGGTCTTGAACGCCTACTCGCGCATACATACGTCCAGGGCTCGTTTACATGGCTGGGCCAGAACGGAGAAACTGTGTCATCGTCGTGTTCATGGAGAGGCAACGAAATGTGTCATGTTCATCGAGAGCCAACCGGCTTGGATGGAACAGCTGATCGAAACGAGGCCTGGCGTACCGCAGAACGGAGGAAACGGCCTTGTGTTCGACCGGCCACGGTCGAAACAGGATCCTGATCATCGAGAGGGGTCTAGCGTACCGCAAAACGTAGGAAATAGACTTCTCTTGGACCTCCTATGGTCAAAACGGGGTCCTGTTGATCGGGAGGGATGTGGCGTACCGCAAAACAGAGGAAATGGACTTGTGTTGGAGTGCTACTGTCGAAACGGGGGTCCTGTTCATCGGGAGGGGTGTGGTGTACCGCAAAACGGGACTCCACGGGATACTGTACATCTCCATCGTCGACCTCCTCCAGCCTCCACGGGCTACTGTTCGTCCACCATTGACCTCCTCCAGCCTCCACCTGTGACTGTTCATCCACGGGCTCCAGTTCATCCAGCCTCCACCGCTCCTCCATCGTCTACTGTTCAACCAGCCCTCTCCACGGGGTCCTGTTCAACCACCCCTCCACGGGCTACTGTTTATCCAGCCCTCCACTGGCTACTGTTCAACCAGCCCTCCACGAGGTCCTGTTCATCTAGCCCTCCACAGGGTCCTATTCATCCACCCCCAATCGGCTTGATCGGGGTCCTGTTCATCCAGCGGCAACAGCCTCTACTACCACGGGGTCCTATTCATCCAACCCCCACCGGGAACTGTTCATCAAACCCCCCCCAACAACGCTCATTGTTCATCCAGAGGAAGCATCGATCAGCTTCAGTTAGCAGTAGTAGCACAGGAATTGCTCGATCGGGTTCAGTTAACAGCCATCGCTCGATCGCTCGGGTTCAGTAACGCATAGCCTGCAGTGCAATTGCTCGGGTTCAGTAGGCGAACGCCTCGCTAGGGTTCAGTTAGAGCCCAACCTCGCACCCATGTGCGTAAGTGTACGAGAGAAACGCGCATTGCTCGACCCCTGACCACTCACCGTAACCGGGAACTCCCCGATATTTTCCTTGCCCTTGCTTCTACCACGGGTTTTTCCGTCATGGACGGCCCAAAGAATGTCATGCAACTGCGTCTCTGGCCCGCCCAGGATGAAAAGCCCATTTTATGTCATGATGTTTTGTCATAGAAGTAGGAGCCCACCACATCTATGATGATACCGGGTTTTGTCACAATTATCATCATAGAAGTGTCATAAGCATGATAGAAAAGAATTTGTTCGGCCCAAAATGTCACGGATGTGTCTTTTTTAGCGATGGATTATACGCACTCTCACCCTTCCACCATTGCTAGCCTCTCTAGTGACGCGCAACTTTCACCGGTACCTTAAACCCACCATATACCTTCCTCAAAACAGCCACCATACCTACCTATTATGGAATTTCCATAGCCATTCTAAGATATATTTTCATGCAACTTTCCACCGTTCCGTTTATTATGACACGTTCCATCATTGTCATATTGTTTATTATAACTCATGTCTTGGAATTCACGAATGATGGGAATGTTTTCAACGCCCTCGAGTGGTGCAGTATTCAACGCATTCAAGGCATAAAGTCGTGCCTCGGCGTTCTAAACTAGATGAGCTTGGTAAGCAATTATTTCATCAGAAGGGTGTAGCAGATGGACGATCTTAGTGGCGCAAACTATAGAAGCAGTATGCGCTTTCAACCAATCCATTCCTAGAATGAGGTTGATGCTACAGGACTTTAGTACAATGGGAGAGATAAGGAATTCCAGTCCTTCGATTGCAACGGGGACGTCGTTGCGAATCATGGAGGTCCGACATTGGCCCGCGGAAGTGTGTACTAATAGCGAAGTGTTCATGTCCTCGCTTTTAATGCCATGCATGAATGAAAAATCCTCTGACATGAATGAATGTGATGCACCTGTATCAAATAAAACAGATGCAGGTACTGAATTTACGAGGAGTGTACCCATCACAGTAGCAGGCTGGTCTAGAACTTCATTGAGATCAACGTGGTTGGCATGAACACGACCATAAGACCTGGCATTGTAGTTGCGAGGCTGGTTGCTTCCACGGCCAGCTGCAGGAAGGGCCAGTTGATTCTGGTTTTGTAAGCAGTTCCTGGCGAGGTGACCTAGTTGGCCACACTTGTAGCATAGACCATTATTGGGAGTGGGAACAAGAGCTTGGGGTGGTGGAGCTGGAAGTCTCGGCTGCCTAGTTGGTGGGGGAGGCAGACGCGGTGCAGCATAAGACTGCCTTGGAGCAGGTGCTGTTGGCTGGTACTTGCTGTTGGGAATCCATATCCTACGCTTCTGTGAGGACGGGCCCGAAGATGAGCCCGTGTCATGGTTGCGCCTGTGAGAGCTCTGGTGTTCCTGCAGACCAGTTTCGACATTGATGGCCTTGTTCACCAAGGTGGCGAAATCAGCAAAGTCATGCACTAAAAGTGCGAGTTTGATGTCAGCTTGAAGGCCATCATGGAACTTCTCCTGTCTGCATGCATTAGTTGCAATGTCTTCTTCAGCATAGTGGGATAAATCCAGAAACTCCCGCTGATAAGCTTCGACAATTTTGTTGCCTTGGGTGAGATTGCGGAACTCGCGCTTCTTCCGGTCCATGACTCCCTGAGGAATGAAGCGGGCACGGAAAGCAGCTTGGAAGTCTGGCCAGGTGATGATTGTTCCAACTGGCAGAGTACGCCTGTGGCTGTCCCACCATTGAGCAGCGGGTCCTTTCAGGAAGAAGGAAGCAAAGGTGACATAGCTCGTAGGGGCTACATCAGCAGACTCCATCTCATAGGTGATGTCACGGAGCCAGTCATCAGCATCCAGAGGCTGAGTTGAGCTGCGATACACAGTTGGGTTGAGGCGCATGAAATCCTGCAGAGTCACTTGGGCTGGCTGCTGGTTCATATTGGGGCGAGGAAACTGAGCCATCATATTTTCCATGAATTGGCGGTTCAGCTCGAACTGTTGGATCATACCAGCCATGTACTCAGGCAGTGGTGGGGCATGGACACCATGACCACGACCACCTGGTCTAACCATCCTACTAATATATAACAGGGGTAGTTCAGCATTCAGAATTTGCAAGGGCAAAAATCATTCATGATGAAACATGCATAATGAAAGGAACACGTTAGATACTACATGGTAGTTGGCATATCTTACAAAAGAGATCATGCATAGAGTTCGGTACACAGAGTTCAATACATAGGCTAGGAACATCATAGGCGGCATGCAGGCTCACAGTGAATGCATCTAACACTAACAAGCAAGCCTACATCAGTCCTAGGAGGAACTGTGGAGGTGGGTGTAGCCTGACAGCTGGTAGTGACATGAAGGGAAGTCATCCACGTGAGTAGCCTGGGGTCCGCGGATACTCTTGTGCGGAACCCGACGCGTAGGTGGCAGGAGAGGACCAAGTGCGGGAGAGTAGCCTCCCACATCTGGCCAGCCGACGCCCCGGGGCATCACGGTCCTGGCAAGGTAGATCACAGAACGTGGCAGGTCACCAGATCGGACAGAGGGGTGCAACAATGTCAGAGCATGGTACAGGTGCTAACAGGTGGTGTACAACTCGTGGCAAAGAGCTCGGTTAGCTCTATCCAGCCCATCAGCATGCAGAACGAGGTTCTGATGGTAGAAGGGCTCTCGGGTGACATTAGAGTAGGCAGCAGTGTAGTATCCCTCCGCACCAACATCGGATGCAATAGCAATGTGCCTGAAAGGGGAGGTGTCCAACTCCCGATACTCTCCACGAAGACGTGTCAGAGCAGCATAAGCAGCATCGTGGACCGCCATGTCGATAGTCACTCCAACACCATGAGCAATGTGCAACACGGTAGTGGAGTCATACTCCCGAGAGTAGAGGTGGACGATGGCACGGTACTGCTCCTGGTTAAAGTCCTGGTACTCCTCGTAGACAGTGTACTCAGGGTGCCAGCGATAACCCAGATAGGTCATCATCTCAACCAACACAGCAGGTGATCCTGAGGCACCAATGGCCGTCGTGTGGCGCACGACCTGTCTCGTGGGTTCCATCTGAAAACGAAGATGTTTCAAAGGAGTCAAATGACAGTGTGGATAATGTTCAATATACTACTATAAAGAATAGCTAGGGCTTATCCAACTTTGGGGTGAACATGGTCATGGGATCCTAATGTTAGAGTTAGTAAAATTGTTTAACCCGAGTAGAAGAGAGTTCAGAGTCCCAGAGTAAGGATCGAGGAGTAAAAGATCATAATGCCACCCAAATGGTGACATGGGCCCGTAAGGCACACATACATGTTAGTAAAAGTTTTTCAGTGACTAGACTCGACTTCGGCCAAGGAGTGTGGAAGGGGGATTCCTACAGGCAGTCGGCTCTGATACCAACTTGTGGCGCCCCCGATTTGACCGTACACTAATCATACACGCAAACATGTATGATCAAGATAAGGGACTCACAGGAAGATATCACAACACAACTCTACAAATAAAATAAGTCATACAAGAATCATATTACAAGCCAGGGGCCTCGAGGGCTCGAATACAAGAGCTCGATCATAGACGAGTCAACGGAAGCAACAATATCTAAGTACAGACATAAGTTAAACAAGTTTGCCTTAAGAAGGCTAGCACAAACTGGGATACAGATCGAAAGAGGCGCAGGCCTCCTGCCTGGGATCCTCCTAAACTACTCCTGATCATCGTCAGTGGGCTGCACATAGTAGTAGGCACCTCCCGAGTAGTAGAAGCCATCATCGACAGTGGCGTCTGGCTCCTGGTCTCCATCGTCTGGTCACAGCAATCGAGTATAGAAAGGGGGAAAAGGAGGAGCAAAGCAACCGTGAGTACTCATCCAAAGTACTCGCAAGCAAGGAGCTACCCTACATATGTATGCATTGGTATCAAATGGCAAAAGGGGGTATCATATGTGGACTGAACTACAGAATGCTGGAATAAGAGGGGGATAGCTAGTCCTTTCGAAGACTACGCTTCTGGGAACCTCCATCTTGCAGCAGGAGAAGAGAGTAGATGGTAAGTTCACCAAGTAACATCGCATAGCATAATCCTAACCGATGATCCTCCCCTCGTCGCCCAGTGAGAGAGCGATCACCGGTTGTATCTGGCACTTGGAAGGGTGTGTCTTATTAAGTATCCAGTTCTAGTTGTCATAAGGTCAAGGTACAACTCCAAGTCGTCCTGTTACCGAAGATCACGGCTATTCGAATAGATTAACTTCCCTGCAGGGGTGCACCACATTTCCCAACATGCTCGATCCCCTTTGTCCGGACACGCTTTCCTGGGTCATGCCCAGCCTCAGAAGATCAACACGTCGCAGCCCTACCTAGGCACAACAGAGAGGTCAGCATGCTGGTCTAAATCCTATGGCGCAGGGGTCTAGGCCCATCGCCCATTGCACACCTGCATGTTGCGAGGGCGGCCGGTGAGCAGACCTAGCAACCTCCATTACAAAGGAAGTTACGTTACACTGTCCAACCCGGCGCACGCCGCTCAGTCGCTGACGTCATGAAGGCTTCGGCTAATACCACGACGTCGAGTGCCCATAACTGTTCCCGCGTAGTTGGTTAGTGCGTATAGGCCAGTAGCCAGACTCAGATCAAATACCAAGATCTCGTTAAGCGTGTTATCTTTAAGTAACCGCGAACGCCGAGCAGGGCTAGGCCCACCTCTCACCTGGGTGGTCTCAACCTGCCCTGTTGCTCCACCACAAAGATCCACACAGAGGGTCGTCGGGAAAGTATGTCCTTCCAGCCCCCAATTCGTGAATCAACCACGGGTACTCAACGAGCCGACCCGACTTTAGTCACAACATATATCATATAATATGTATATAAGTATATACCCGTGGTCAACACCCGACGTGATCATGGCCCGATAGTATAGCATGGCAGACAGACAAGAATGTAGGGCCACTGATGATAAACTAGCATCCTATACTAAGCATTTATGATTGCAGGTGAGGTATCAACAGCTGTAGCAACAATGACAAGCTATGCATCAGAATAGGATTAATGGAAAGCAGTAACATGCTACACTACTCTAGTGCAAGTATTAGAGAGAAGAATAGGCGATATCTGGTGATCAAAGGGGGGGCTTGCCTGGTTGCTCTGGCAAGAGAGAGGGGTCGTCAACACCGTAGTCGTACTCGGTAGCAGCGGCGTTGGTCTCGGTGTCTAGCAAGATAAGAGGGGGAAGAAACGATAAATATTAAGCAAACAGATGCATGACGATGCATGACATGACAAAGCATGATGCTAGGGGTGCCCTAACGCGGTATGAGGTGGTACCGGTGAAGGGGGGAAACATCCAGGAAAATATCCCCGGGGTTTCGTGTTTTCGGACAGATGAACCTGAGGGGGAAAGTTGCGTGTTCACTATGCTAGGGATGCATGGCAGATGAACGGGCTGCATATCCGGGTTCGTCTTGTCGTTGTGAGCAACTTTCATGTACACAGTTTTTCCATCCGAGTTACAGTTTATTTTATATTGATTTTAAAAGATTTAAATCATTTTTAGGATTTATCTAATTTATTTAATCCAAAATTATCCAAAACAGTATTTGCTGACGTCAACATGACGTCAGCAGTTGACCTGGTCAACCTGACAGGTGGGTCCCACTGGTCATAGACTATTTAGTTAATTAATAGTAGTTAATTAGGTTAATTAGTCATTAGGTTAATTAATCATACTTAGTTAATTTAATCAGAATTAATTAGTTAGTTTGTTAATTAATTAATTAATGATATTTTTATTTTTAGTTATTTATTTATTTTAATTCCTTTTTATTAAATCGTTCTGGGTGGGCCCCGGCTGTCATTGGGCCAGGGGCTTAGCGGGCGAATGGGCGCGGTTCTCGGGCGTGGGGTGCCGGGGCGAATGGACCCGGGCAGCCAGCGCGAGGGGGGTTCGGCCGGTGGCTACGACGCCGGCCAAGCGGCCGCGGCGGCGAGGAAGCGGCTCAGGCGAGGCCACGGCGACCTGGGGATGTAGGGAGCGGCGCGGGAGCGGCAGTTGGCATAGCTCATAGCGGCGGCCGGAGGCCATAGCGGCGGAGCCATGGGCAGGGTAGCGGCAGCGAGCTAAGAAGGAGGGGGCCGCGGGCGCGAGCGGGCGGTGGCCAGCGAGGGGGTGTCGGGCGGCCGTGGTCAGCGCGAGCGTGCGTGGTGGCACGGCTGGGCGAGGACGGCAAAGAGGCGGGGGCATCCGCATGGGGAGGTCCTAGCGGCGCGGAGCGCGGCGGCTGCACGATGGCGCGGGCAGAACCGTGCCGGAGCAGCAGCGAGCAGGGGGAGAGGCGCACGAGGCACGCGGCGGGGAGGCCAGCGGAGCGCGCGACAGGGGCGCGCGAGGCGCGGGATGCGCGTGTGCGGGGTGGAGGCGGCGGCCTCGGAGCGGCAGTAGGCGCAGAGGAGGTGAGGGCGCGTGCGGGCGGCTGCGGATGCGCGCGGGGGCCGACAATGGGCAGCGAGAGCGGACGAGCGCGGGAGGACGCAGGTCGCGGCCACGGCGGCGCGGTGCGCAGGTGCGGGACGCCGCGGTGGTGAGCGCGAGCACGAGCGCGCGCGGATGAGCAGGGGAGGAGAGTATAGGCTCGGGGTGTGCTCACGGGGGAATTGTAGGGACGGGGGCAGTGAGCCATGAGGAGGAGGATGGAGACGACGCGGCAGAGCGGGAGGCAGACCGGTGAGGGAGCGCTCCGGTGTGGCGATGATGGCGACGGCGGTCTCCTCCCCCGATCCCGATCCAGTCGGGGGAGAGGGGGGAGATATTTTTGCAGGGGGGAGTGGGGTGTGTCGGTGGGCGCCCAGTGGAGTGGGGAGGGGGTTAAGGAGAGGAGATGGGCCGGCCGGGTGGGTTGGCCCAATGGCCAACTGGGCCAGAGGCTAGGGGGTTTCCTCTTTTATTTTCTTTTAGTTTTTTTGTTTTTCTTTTTATTTATTTTCTTTTATGTTTTAATTAATTTTAAAATACTTAGGCATTTTTATAAAAATGTGTTTATTACCACATAATTACATATGCAAAATATGGCACCTCCCGGACATTTTTATTTTAAATTTTGAAAAACTCTTATTGTTGACATTATTCAAATTTGAATATTTGAAACGGTTTCGAACCAACGTAAGGTTAACAATAGTAATCGTGGTGACGTGGCACCATTAGCGTGGGATTACTGTAGCTTGATTATCCGGGTGTTACACTCTAGGGCTGATGATGAACAACACAAGGGAAGAACAGCCTCCTGAGGTTGAGGTGTTCTTGAGCTCGGTGAGCTTGTGTGTGTGTGTGTGTGGGTGGATTGAATGATCCGTCTCTCTCCCCGTCCTCTCTAAGGTGGTGGCTAGTCCTTTTTATATAGGCCCTGGTGCTCTTCCCAAATATCAAGCGGGAAGGGAGCCAACAATGGCGGGCTAATTCAAAGGGGGACAGCTAGTACAAGATATCCTGACAAAAGTGGCTTCGCCTGCCAAAGGCTCTAGTGGTGACGTCGTCTTGGGCTCCACGATGACCTTCGTCTTCCCGTCCTCCTGGTCTTGGTCTCGTTGCACCAATATAGCAACCTTTGCCTGATGCCTCGGTACTCTTCGCCTACGCTGGCCTCCTTAGCACCAAAGAGGAAACAAGGACGCTGCGCGCGCTGGCGCTCGCCTGGTGTCGTGCATCATGGCTCACGTCACGAGGGTCTTGTGAGGTTTGCCCCGCCTTGATATCTCCGCTCCTCGTGAGCCTGCCTAGCTAGGCTACTCCCGAGGAGGTTTTGCATCGTCCGCCTCGCGAGGCTTGGACCCTCACGAAGGTCTTGGGTGTTTTGTTGGTGATGATGGGTCGTACGGCCTGCTGGCTCAGCCACGCTGCGGGCCGCAGGCAGGCAAGTCTGGGGACCCCCTTTCCCAGAATGCCGACAGTCCCATCTGGACACGGGGGGAAGCCTCTATCTTGTATCTTCATGGCCCACCATTCTGGCCCACGTCACATAGCCCGAACGCCCGGGGACCCCCTAATCCAGAACTCCCTCACCTGCCTTTGGCGAGCTCTATGTTGGTGTAGATGTCGCCCGCCTTTAGGCGAACTCTATGTCTGCGATGGGGTCAACATTGTTCCTGCCTCACGAAAGCTCCTTTTCCAATGGCATAGATGGCGTCCTTCCTCAGACGAGCTCTGCATCAACAATGGTATGTCCGGTGCTCCGCCTCAGCGATGGTGTAAATGACACCCCACCTGGGGTGAGCTTGTGTCGGTGCAGCATAGGTGGCGTCCCCAACTTAGGCATGTTTATCAGCGTAGATTGCACAACACCTTGGGTGTGCTCCGCATCGATGGCAGTGTAGACCGATCCCTGCCCGGGCCAAGCTCCACCTGGATGGTAGTGTCGACCTAGCCCCGCTTCAGGAAAGCTCCACGTCAATGGTGGTGTAGATGGTTCCTCAACATCGATGGGCTAAGTGTCGATGGCAGTGTAGGTGTCCCGCCTTGGGGGACCTCCATGTTGTGGGTGGTTGACAATGCCCCCCTTGGATGAGCTTCGAGATGGTGTAGAATATGCCCGCCGTTAGGCGAGCTCCGTGTCGACCATGATGCAAAAAGTATGCCAGCCTCGGGCAGGCTGCAAGGTCATGTAGACAGCACCCGACTTTATGCAAGCTCCATGTTGATGGCGGTGTAGAAGGTGCTCTGCCTCCGAGCTTGCTCTGCGTTGGTAGTGGTGTAGACGGTGCCCCATCTTTAGCCAAATTTGTGTTGACGAAGGTGAAAAAGGAGCCCTGCCTAACCGTGCTCCGTGTCGACAGAGGTGGATGGCGCCCATATTGGGGGCACTCCAGGTTGACGAAGGTGTAGTCGGCGCCCCACCTTGGGGCCACTCAATGTTGGTGATGGTATGGACGGTACCGCGCCTTGGATGAGTGATGTGTCACCTCTGGCGAGTTCAAGTTGGTGGATGCATTGACGGGCCTTCACCTGGAGAGATGGGGTGGCGCATGGTGTCAAGTGGACGATGCAGCCCTATACGCCATCACCTTGAGTTGTGGCTGAGCTTCCCACCAAGGATAGGGCACATGTCATGGTGGAAGAGTTTTCCGTAGAGGGTCCGTGGTCGCCACCTTTGAGTGGGTTGAGGGTTCCCCCCACCGTCTTGTCTTGCCATTGTTTACAACGTGGGGGCATGTTAGGATGCCACCACTCTAAGTGGTGAGTTGGTGAAGACTGTCGTCGAGGCACTCATGATGAGGATGATGACTTCGGGATTGGCGCCTTATCCTACCTACACCTTGCATTAATGAAGTATTCGGCGCTCCTTGATCATGGAGATGCCTCTGTATATGGTTCATGTGTTCCTGGAGTAGGCAAAGATCCACACCTTGAATCTTTGCCACCTAGTGTCGTGTCTTGAAGCAAAGGATGGAGAACCTATTATCGTTGGAGAGTGATCAATCCATCAACCGCCAAGTTGTGGAGACATGGCACCCATGCACTTCTTTGAGTATTGTCGAGGTTGATGGAAATTGTAGGGCTTTGCAATTCTTCCCCTTGTAGTTGCACAGAGGATGAGCGCTTTTGAAAAAACAAGAGTTCACCATGTGCCTATGCAGGTTGTGGAAGATGGCCTCCAAGCCTTCCTGCAGCTTGACCTCAATGCGCCATGGTGTTGGTGTGGGCGGCTCCGAGTGTGAGGTCGTGGTAGTGGCCTGAAGGCAAGCCACACTTGCTCGCCTGTTGCCAGCCCTAGTGTGAAGGCGTTGAGTTGCCTCCACATCTCCTTTCATAACCGCCCTTGTTGACTCCTTCAACAGGGGGCGCGCCTCAACCATTAGCTCATGACCCTCCTTCTTCGCCTTGGCGACCTCCCACCTTAGCGCATTTTTTGCCTACACAGTTTGTAACTGCGCAAGATCTTGGGATTGATGCATGTAGACCTTGGCTCCATGCTCAATGAAGACCATAGGCGGCAATGATCCAGGCTAGATCATCACTGGCTCTGATTTGCTGGCATGGGAGAGTCCACCTGCAAGAAAGAGTTCATATCGACGAAGATCCTTGCAGCATGATGTGCGCATTGCCAGATTGGCAAAGACGATTTCGATGACCACAACAAAGCAAAGATGGGAGGAGAACCACGTCCCACTGGGTGTGCCAATTTTTTTCACACAAGAAAAATCTTATGGTGACTCCGTGAGAAGGGAAGAGAAGGAGTAAGGATTTCTCTCATGTACCGGGGAAAAGAAAAGGCGGGCGTGCCAGTGTACCGTAGTACACAAAGAAAAGGGGTACGGGAAACAAGTATTTCATTAATCTCATCGGATAAACAAAATTACAAGATCCCATAAAATGAATGGGCTCCATGGCCTACTAGCACGGCCAACCTCACTACAGCGATGTGCGATCTCCTGGTTCCCGGGGCCTCAGAAGGCTCCCGGTTAATTACTCCCGCAGGTTGCTCCACCAGATACCTCCTATTAAGCCGTGTGGTCATCTGCATCATCTTCGCTTTGCATTCTTCATGCATGATGATATAGGTGTGTGTAGATGTGGGCAGCGGGAAAGCCCATGTCCTCATCGGTACACATGCCACTCAAAACATGACTTTATGCTAGCCATGTCCGCCCTCGCTGTCGCGCCCCATCGGTCTTGACTGCGTTGATGTAGTTGGTGTTGGAGTAGCATGGATCCTGCTTGGCTCAGACTTCTTGACGATATAGCGGCTTTATTGGTGTATGCAAGGGGTTGCCTCGCAGGAGTATTCTTTTGTGGAGACCGGCGTCAATGTAAAACCAACGCACAGTCGCATCGGCATGGCCGGTGTGGTTGGTATCTCGTCTCGACTAGACCCCGGGGTTACGACATTCTATGAAGACAAAGACTCTGCCTCACGAGGCCGTGAAAGGTAACATCTTGGAGGGGCGTGGTGTATGCATCATCTTGCCTAGACACTGTATTCGGTGGTCTGCTAAAACAAGGATCACACCGCGGGACTGAAGAAACGTGACATCATGGAGAGGGGCCGTTGATGCCTCGTCTCAGCTAGACGCCATATTCGGTGGTCTGCTAAGACAAGGATCACGCAGCCCATACGACGATGAGACCCGTATGCAACGAAGGGTGCACCTCGTCTCGGCTGGACGCTGTATGCGGTGGTCCACCAAGACAAGGGCAAAACATCGCAGTGCCAAAGAAAGATGGTGTCATGGAGGGGTGTGGTTGATGCTTCATCTCAGCTAGACGTCGTATTCGGTGGTCTACTAAGACAAGGAGAACACCGCCTATATGTCGATACATGTACGCCATGAAGAGTGCACCTTGTCTTGGCTGGACGCCGTATTCGGTGGTCCGCCAAGACAAAGTAAACACATTACGGGATCGTGTTAAGGGTCGGTGAAGATGTGTCATCATGTAGCGCCATCTTCTTCATATCACGGGCTTCATGTTGTGGGTGGCACAGGGAGCCTGTGTCATCTTCATGGCCTCTGAGTTGCGGCCTCCAGCTTGACGAGCTAGACCTCGGTGTTATTGTCCTGCTAGCTTCATGCCTCCATCCTATGTGGCACCAGCTTGATGATGTTGATGATGGGCGTCATCTTGGCGAGCTCCGCACCTCCATCCTCCATGGCATGGTGGCGGCATCTTCATGAGCTCCACGCCTCCGTCCTCTATGGCGCCGGCTTGATGAAGAAGACGATGGAGCATCATCCGGGCGAGCTCCGTATCGCCATCCTTCAAGGCACCATCTTGACGAAGTGGACGCCGGCGGCGTCCCTCAAGCTCGACAACGCCATCTTCTGTGACACCTGCTTGATGGCGGTGGCTGCGACGAGTTCCTTGTCTCCTTGTCACTGGGGTTGAAGAAGTGGGTGATGACCTCCTTGTTCTAGCATGCATCCGTGTGTGCGAGGGCGCCACCGGACTCCTTCTGGAATCCTGGGCTCCTCTCCACCAGGTGCGTCGTCCACCGCCTACGGCCGTGATGACTCTGTCCTGGATTCGCCATGTGATTTCTATTCGGTTGCGTGTACCTATGAATACAAAGAGGGATAGATATATGTAGAGATAAGTTATTGGTCATTAGTGCACGCGCCATCCGAGTTTTCCTTCACGCATGCTCCGCCTCATTACAACCACCGCCGGACATAGAAAAGCAGCATGCTTGATGCCCGATGAGCGTGCCACCGCGGTGGGCGCGTCGTCCGTGGTAGGAATGTTGTCTGTGCCCGTCGGGTACATGGCGACCTCATCTTCAACCCATGTGATGCATGCTCTCTACCTCCTCGGGTTGAGATGTGTTTGTGGCACCTGCATACACAAAAGAGATATAAAAGTACATATTTGGCCTCCACGGATCCTTCTTCGTGCATGCACTGCCGCCATCGGACAGCGCTAAGCCATGTGCATGTTGCCCAACCAGTGTGCCGCTATCGTGGGCACGGCCTTCCTGATGTTCTCGACGCTGCCGCCACGGTGCATCTTCTTCTTGCTCCGTCTTGTGTGCGCCTCGTCTCCACCGGCTGCCTCCTACGTGTTTTGGTTGGCTGTCCTCTCCTAGTGCATGTGCCGTCATCTCCGTGGCATGCTCGTCGCCACAAGACAGGGCCTACGTGGCCATCACAGGCACATGCTCCTTCGTGCTTGAGTTCCACTTTGACGACGCTGCCACGGGAGTGTCTCCTTCCTGGGTGTGTGTCGTCGCTTCCATCACATCTATACTTGCATGCCATCGCTTCGGTGGGTGTGTGTGTTTGTTGTGCTCCAGGGGCATCCTTAGGTATCCTGCAAATAGATGATAGCACATAGAAGAAGAAGATTAGGTACCCTTTGCGTCTGTCTGATGATGCAATTACTGAAATGACAAGAACTCTTCTGAATGAAGATTCTGAGGACTGCAGCAAAGTGGGTCTAAACCCTTTCTGCAAACTTAACCTGCCACCAGATGTGAGTCTCTAAATTGCTTTGCTTTCAACTCATCATTTGAATATCCTATTAACTTCAACTTTTGTTGACTTTCACATGCTAAGTCTGATTTTTGGAAGAAGGCATATGATCATGAAGCTGCCAAGAAAGCCGCCAATAAAACCGTCAAGAAGATGACCAAGAAAAAGAAGAAACCAAGCGCCTCTGATCTGCTTAATCTGGATGACACCTTTGAGTCGGAGGTAGCCCTTGACTCTCTTGGCTTGTTTTTCAATCATCTTATTGACACTGACTATTATCAGGATGACACGGGAGCCAGCCAAGTAGTTGAAGAAGAGATAACTATTATTTCCTCCGGCTCAGAACCTTTGCCAAGGCAGGAACTTTGGCAAGTAACCCGGAAAGTAAGGTTTTCACATCCCTTGGCTTATTTAGATCCTCGCTTTCTTTTGAAGCGACAGCAACACGAGAATCGACGTCAGACCTGGACCAGTGGAGGTGAAGAATTGTCCTCCAGTTTACCGAACACTCCCGCTCCTCGAAAACGGCGAAATGAGGTTCTTTTTTAACTTACTCCTTTAACCCGCTGGCGGGTCTTATTTGCCTATCACTTAACTCTGTTGATGACTATTAACCAGGAACTTGCCCGTTCTTCCTCTGGCGACTCATCGCAAACCGAGTTGCCAGCTTTTAAAACTGCCCTTGGGTAATGGCAATTATTTTTACTCTGTAACTCTTTATACTCTTATATTTATACTGACTTGTCATATCCCATGCAGTGGTCAAGCAAAGCCTAACAAGAAGGCGAAGGTGACCAAGCCAACTGAGGCACCTGAAGTTGTTGAGCCAGAGCAACAAGTCCCTGTACCTGAAGTTTCTGACAAACAGCCAGAAGAACCTGCCACTAATGCTCTGCCTGAGATTCCTGACCTCTCCCGTGATCATACTGATGCCAATCCTGTGCTCACTGAGTCATCCAATCCACTTAAGCCACCAGAAGAATATGGTGAAGATGTTATCATTACTGGCACCAGCTTCAAAGAACCGAAACATCCAACCATTTTAGCCAAACACTCCGCGAAAGATGAGTTCATTGAGAGGCAGAAAATGAAATTTGACATTGCTGATTACTCTCAATTGACTGTCAATGAAGTATTCTCTTGTTATCCTAACCAAGTTCATTCTAGTCGCGACCTTGAGATTGATATGGTGAAACAGATGCACCAGAAATATGAGGTATGACTTACGGCTTTTAAATAAGTTATGTACATCCTACCAGCCCCCAAGTCTACTGGTCATGAGAAGATTGAATAAGTTGTAGACTTTAGAAGAATTCATAAGTTTCTGTCATAGAATCCCTCCAAGTCTGGTTCTAAAATTAAACCGGAAGTTGAAGCAGTTTAGCTTTGCATCTGTAGTCCCCAAGGGTCGGTTTAATCAGCATGAATGAGCCGGTCCTAGTTATCAGTGTATAAGATAGGAGAGCTTAACTGCATAGCCCCCATGAGTCAGCTCAGACTATTTATAGCACATCCGGCTCATCATCAAGAAGATACAAGCAATATGCATTACCCCCCAAGTGCCAAGTAGTCTTGCTTGCAAAGTGCTTGGGACTTTATTCATAAGAATCGTTTCCTTGAAAAATTTCTTTGACAGACATTAGCCCCCAAGTGCCAACTGTTGTTGCTTGCAAAATACTTGGGACTTATATTCTTGTAACTCTGATATAAATGTGTTGATAACTCTATACTTCATACAGGCTGCTACTGCTGAACTGGAATCTCAGTTGAATGATGTAAAGACCCGACTGGCGACTCAGGAAACTAAGACCTAGAAAGCTGAGTCAAAGTTCCAGTTTAGCATGACTGAGTCAGAAAAGCTGAAGACCTGTTTTGCAGCGGAGAAAAACACTTGGGCTGAAGAAAAGACTGCTTTAACACAGCGGGCTGAGAAAGCAGAGGCAGCTCTTCAAGAGGTGACCGCTGAGCTCACCGGTTTAAAACATTGTGTATCTCAGATGGTTTTTGTTATCTTTAGTGAGTCGCCTTGCTAGTCATCAAAAGTGAATCCTTGTCGTGATAATATAACCCGCCATTAACCAATCTGTAATATATCCAGGTCCCAGGAGCAACAACCTTAATCAAGACATGCTTGTGAAGCTCAAAGCTGTTTATACACTTGTCAAATAGCTGTACACTAGAGCTCAACGGGCGCTGGCCGCAATCTCTCCAACAAATCAAGCGCCTACTATGTAGATAGATGTGTTGAAGAAACTGTCTGTGCTGCCTGCAAGATTTGAGGAGATGAAACGGTCATCTGGAAGAGCCGGTGCTGTGACGGCTTTGAGCCGGGCCAAGGCATGGGTACCAGAGCTTCACCCGTCTGAGGTAGCCACTGGTTACCCAAGGTTGAAGGAAGATGGCACGCCATTTGATCAAAAGGACTTCTCCGCTTGTGTGAAAGAGATATGTCCCATGGCGACTATGATTGCCAATGACTCGGATCTTTCAAAATACCATCCGGCTTATAACAGGGAGAACCAGAAAATGCCGACCCCGGCTTATAGAGTGATTGACTTAATCCCCCAATTCGTAAGCACACTTTTGCCCCTGAAGTTGAACCGTCTGATCTTATAGATGATGAGGCTTAATTTGAAGCTTTACCTGGCATCGACTGCTGATCACCAAATTTTCAAACGGCGGAGGAGGACAAAGAACTAGCAAAGGATGATGCAGAAGCCTCCAATCAGCAAGGCTAAGAAAATTGAACCGCCGGGCGGTTTAGATACTTGATCTTTGAAAAAAACATTTGATCTCATTCGGCTCATGGAGCCATGTAATAGGGTAGTAAAAACTTGAAACTGCCGTGCCATCGTGCACGTTTTTGCTTTTTGCTTAATACTGCTGATCTGCCGGTTTGAAAGATGATCCATTTACTCTTATAACAATATTGATTTATGTAGATCAAACTCGATTATTTTCCTGCACACAAACAAGTCACAAGTACCCTGGCGGTTTACCACTAGGCGGGTCATGATATCCAATTAAAGCCAATGAGGACGAATAGTCCATAACCAGGGCTGATCTAACAATTGTTAAATAAGGTGTCATACCTGTAGTATATGCTTAGACTGTCGGCTTATCAGCTTCATGCAGTTAGAGGTGTTAGAGCTATAACTCTGAACATAGGATTCATTACGCTCTGGCGACTTAGAGTCTGCCCTCCTGACGGGTTGTAAAAACCAAAAGTATGCTTCAAATATGAGCCGTAAACTAGGCAGCTGGGCCCGACTTGTAGAAAACCAGAAGGCAACGAAAAAACCATATGAAGAATACAAATAAGAAATCAAAAGAAAGTCGAGGCTTTTGTAGGCTGCCAAGCCAAAGTGTCTTCTTTGATGAAACTAGCCTGAGCCACTGGATTGTTCGTGCGTTCCGTGAGCCTGACTCACAGTACCCAATCGACATTTGAACCCAGTTAAAGTCGTATCTTGCTTTATAGACTTATCAGGAGTACGCGGGGTCAGAGTAACAACATACATCACAGGTCGATTTATCCAAGTTTCAAGGAAGGCGGCTTATGAAGCCTGGATCCATCCTGACTATCTGTAAACCATGCTCTCACATGACAAGCCGCCATTTGAACCTTAACGAGCTCAGATCTTGGTCGAATACACCGTAAAGACTAATCGTTTAAGAGTTCGGCGGGTCAATCAGGATTACCTGATGGAGTTGAAGCAGATGGTTACAGGTAGGATGACCCGGACAGGTTATGTTCTCTTTGGTCAAATACGCCTATGTTTGAACAAACCTGGTCAAGAGGGTAGTAATGTTATGTTCTCTTTGGTCGAATACGCCTATGTTTGAACAGGAAGCCCCCAAGTGACATGCTTACAAATTGTGCTCATCAGGGACCTATGTTTGGGCTGTGCTGTGCATCCAACTCTATTTGGTCCCCGAGGTTTGGGCGATGAGCCTCTTAAATGAATATGTAAGGTGGTGATAAAGACTCAGCTTCGAGGAGGTCCCTTGACTCATAAACTGAGGGCAGACGACTCCGGTATTTTCTCCTCAAAACTTTGTTTGGCGTGTTTTGATCCACCATGAGCCGGTATGAATCTTCTTGAATCAGCTATGCTTGGGCACTTAAAACGGCCCGCTCTGCAGCCATCCTGGTGTTTTCTGCTGCTAATTCCACCTTGGCTTGCGCTATCTCATCATGCAACTTAGCTATTTCTACCTTGTGCCGCTCCTGGTTGTCTGGGGTTACCTCAACCTCCATCAGAGTCGCCAGAGCATCCAATAGATATGTTAAGACTTGAGCCGGCAGACGCCCTGAACCGCCAGCCTCGGCTGTCGTTACTGCTGCTGCATTAGAAGTCATAGCCGCGGTGGCTGTCGAACCAAGAACCGGCTGGGTGCCAGCCATGAAGATCGCCACCCTATTCGGTGGCTCACGGGGATCCAGAATACTATCACCATCGGAACAGCCCCCAAGCCACCCGTCTTGTAGCTGATACATTGAGTTGGTCTCGCCTGTGGACGAATCATCATCAGAGTAGATGGCTGTCTCACCGCCAGAGACAGAGCCTTCCAACTCAGCCCCATGGGTGAACCCAACGAAGATATGCTTTACGGCGGGTTGAGCCTGGGCGGGTCGTGCACGCTGAGCCGTCTCGATGATGTCAGGGCAGATGTCCGGCTCAGGTCCCAGCTCGATGATCTTGTCGATGAAGACGTGGATTCCGCCAAAGGGGACCCGTTACCCGTACTCAATTGAGCCGGCCTCGGGGACCTAGCCTGCATTGTCGATGTAGAGCTTACCGCGACGACTCTTGGTCATCCTGCCCATAGCGTATCCCTTGAGCCCTTCGAAGCTGCCCTTTAAGAACTCAAAACCACCATGCGCTGGCCCCACGATGGGCACCAACTATCATCGAATTGTCATGGCAGATGTCCTCGTAGAAGGACTTAGTTGTGGATGCATTGTGACGAGGTTAGCTTAAAGGGGTTAAATGGGACAAAGGACACTGAGAGTTTATACTGGTTCGGCCCCTTGCGGTGAAGGTAAAGGCCTACTCTAGTTTGAGGTGGTATTGCTAGGGTTTCAATTACCAGGGAGCAAACATGCTTTGCCTGGCTTTCGACTTGTTGTTTCTTACCCTAAGCCATTGCTGGGCCATCCCCATATATACATGGGTTGACGCCCTGTGGCCTACAGAGTCCCAGCCGGCTCATAGAATGTGTCCGGCTTGGTGACTTATCTTACATGCCTTACATTACAAGTCTACGCATATATGGCGATTTACACTTATGGGCCTTAATCCGCCTTCGGGTTTGGCCCTTTAACAATCCTGTTTATGAACCGCCATATTTAATATACTCTTGTGCTTCATTTAGATGAACCGCCATAAGGATGACCCGACCCCTCCTGGGCGGGTCATATCTGATAGTCATATCCCCAACATACTCCCCGCGCACGTATTTCCACGGCCGGTGTGCACGCTTGTTCGCCGTTCATCCGATCTCCACGATGCTACCGCCACGGGCGCGTCTCATCCTCAATGCTACCGTCGCGGGCACGTCTTGTTCTGCGTGCTTTCTCTTCTCTCCTCTGCTCTCTTTGTGCGGCACCTGATAGATGAAAATGCACAATAACAAATAAAATTAGTCACCAGGGCTTGGTCTACTCCCGTTTCTTCATCTCCTCGGGCGCATGCTGATAATCCCCAAGTGCAAGGAATCATCGCAGCAATTTCCAAAGGTGGAAGTGATAAGTATGGAGTGTCGAACCCACAAGGAGCCAAAGGTAAGATCAATATTCTCTCAAGCCCTATCTGTCACTGATACGACTCTACGTACACCGAACGTTTGCTTCCAACTAGCAACGAGAAATAAAACTAGGTTGTGGGTATGAAGAGGATAACTTTGTATGATATCAGAGAGCTCAAATATAAAATTAGGTGATGTTATCATGAAGTTAGAATATATTACTAAATATTATAAATAGCAAGTGTGGAATAATGGTGGATCGGTGTGCGGAATTGTCCTAGGCAATCGTTAACACGACCGGTAATCACTATTGTAGTTTCATATGAGGGAGAGGCATAAGCTAACATACTTTCTTTACTTGGATCATATGCACTTATGATTGGAACTCTAGCAAGCATCTGCAACTACTAAAGATCATTAAGGTAAAACCCAACCATAGCATTAAAGCATCAAGTCCTCTTTATTCCCATACGCAACAAGCCCCTTACTCGGGTTTGTGTTTCAGTCACTCACCAACCCACTATAAGCGAATCATGAACGTATTGCAACACCCTACAGCGGGAACCCCTGATGCTTGCACGACACGGAGGGCGCCATAGGACAGCATCAAAGTAAAACATACAACTCATACCAATCTAGATCATCAATCAACCCAAAGACAAAAGATATCTACTCAAAACATCTTAGGATGGCAACACATCGTTGGATCATAATATGTGGCATAAAGCACCATGTTCAAGTAGGGATTACAGCGGGGTGCGGGAGAGTGGACCGCATAAAAGATATGAGGTTGATGATGATGATGGTGATGTTGATGAAGACGATCACCGCGGCGATGATTCCCCTCCCGATGGCACTCCGGTGCCACCGAGAGAGAGGAGGAGAGGTTCTCCCCCTTGTGCTTCCTCCTCCATGGCCTCCCCCTAGATGGGGAGATGTTCTCCCTCTGGTTCTTGGCCTTCATGGTGATGATGGCCCCTCCGGGATCCTCCTCCATGCCCCCTGGTGATGACGGCCCCCTCCGGCTGGGTGCTAGAGAAGTCCTAGATTGGTTTTTGGTGGCTACGGAGGCTTCTGGCGGCGGAACTCCCGATCTAGGTTAATTTTCCGAGGTTTCTGTATTTATAGGAATTTTTGGCGTCGGTCTCATGTCAAGGAGGTGTCCGAGGCATCCACGAGGCAGGACCACACGCCTGGGGGGTGCGCGCGCCCCCACCCTCGTGGACACCCTGGGACTCTCCTGGCCCAACTCTTTTACTCTGGGGTCTTCTTTTGGTCCATAAAAAATCGTCAAAAATTGGCACATCAATTGGACTCCGTTTGATATTCCTTTTCTGTAAAACTCAAAAACAAGGAAAAACAGAAACTTACACTGGGCACTAGGTTAATACGTTAGTCCCAAAAATCATATAAAATAGCATATAAATGCATATAAAACATCCAAGGTTGATAATATAATAGCATGAATACTTCATAAATTATAGATACGTTGTAGATGTATCAGCATCCCCAAGCTTAATTCCTGCTCGTCCTCGAGTAGGTAAATGATAAAAGAAATAATTTATGAAGTGTGAGTGCTAGCAAGTGCATAAGTTTCATCAATGATAGTTTCAATCACTTTTTATAACATAATTATATATCATAACAGTAGCTCATCTTCATAAAAGTTTTCATGATCAAGTAACAAGCTATTCACATGTTAAAGTATAGATCGTAAACTTTCTTGAAACTAACAAACTATATTCTCAGTCATCAAACAATTGCAATTCATCTTATTTTCAGGAAGGGTCTATGTCAGAGCTTTGGTTTAGCAAACTCCACATACTCAACTATCATTTTTCACAATTGCTAACACTCACGTGATATTTATGGGTTCAAAGTTTTAATCGGACACAGAGAAAGATAGGGGCTTATAGATTCGCCTCCCAACCTTTTACCTCAAGGGTAATGTCAACAATAATAGTTCATGATAACTTACATCCAATTGGATATATATATCAGGATCTTTCCAACACAATGTGCTTGCCAAAGGATAAAATGTAAAAAGGAAAGGTGAAGATCACCATGACTCTTGCATAAGGTAGAAGATAAAAGTAAAAGATAGGCCCTTCGCAGAGGGAAGAAGAGGTTGTCATGCGCTTTTATGGTTGGATGCACAAAATCTTAATGCAAAAGAATGTCACTTTATATTGCCACTTGTGATATGGACCTTTATTATGCAGTCCGTCACTTTTATTTCTTCCACATCACAAGATCGTATAAAGCTTATTTTCTCCACATTAATAGATCATACATATTTAGAGGGCAATTTTTATTGCATGCACCGATGACAACTTACTTGAAGGATCTTACTCAATCCATAGGTAGGTATGGTGGACTCTCATGGCAAAACTGGTTTAAGGAATGTTTGGAAGCACAAGTAGTATCTCTACTTGGTGCAAAGAATTTGGCTAGCATGAGGGGGAAAAGCAAGCTCAACATGTTGGATGATCCAAGACAATATACTTTATTTCGGATATAAGAAAACATAACCCATTACGTTGTCTTCCTTGTCCGACATCAACCTTTTAGCATGTCATATTTTAATGAGTGCTCACAATTACAAAAGATGTCCAAGATAGTATATTTATATGTGAAATCTCTCTTCCTTCAATATTCTTTCATGAATTGTTCAAGTGACCAATTCTATGTTTGCTAACTTTCAATAAGTTTACTAACTATACTTATTCTATGTGAAGTCATTACTCCCCATGGTATAAGCATATGAAACATATATAAATTCAGATTTATGATATTCAATTATTCAACCATTTACTCATAGGATATACGTGAAGCATGTGAGTAAATGACAAACTACTCCAAAAGATAATAGTGAAGGACACTGAGTAGTCAAATAATTAACTAGCCATGGGAGGATTCTTTTTCATTTAATAATTAAGAACCAATGATTTTATTCAAACAGCAAGTAAAATTGAAAATATGCTCCAAGCAAAACACATATCATGTGACGAATAAAAATATAGCTCCGAGTAAGGTATACCGATAGTTTTGAAGGCGAAAGAGGGGATGCCTTCCGGGGCATCCCCAAGCTTAGGCGCTTGAGTCTTCCTTAAATATTACCTTGGGGTGCCTCGGGCATCCCCAAGCTTAGGGTCTTTCCACTCCTTATTCTCCTCATATCGATATCTCACCCAAAGCTTGAAAACTTCAATCACACAAAACTTAACGGAACTTCGTGAGATAGGTTAGTATGATAAAGAGTAAACCAGTCACTTTGGTACTGTCAAAGACAAAGATCGTAATTGTTCTCACACAATGCCTACTGTACCATATCATTTCTATAATTTATATTGAGGAATATAAGTCATAGAAACTAGAAAACAAGCAAACTATGCAATGAAAACAGAATCTGTCAGAAACAGAACAGTCTGTAATGATCTGAACACTAACCATACTTGTGCTACTCAAACAATTATTAAATAAATTGGTGGACGTGAGGAATTTGTCTATTAATCTTCTGCAAAAACAATCAGCACCAAAGCACTCTTCTGTAAAAAATGGCAGCTAATCTCGTGAGCGCAAAGTTTCTGTTTTTTACAGCAAGATCACATTAACTTTCACCCAAGTCTTCCCAAAGGTCTTACTTTGCACTTTATTGAAACAAAAGCTATAAAACATGATTACTACAGTATCTTAATCATGTAAACACACAAAAACAGTAAGGGTAAATATTGGGTTGTCTCCCAACAAGCGCTTTTCTTTAATGCCTTTTAGCCAGGCATGATAATTTCAATGATGCTCACATGAAAGATAAGAACTTGAACATAAAGAGAGCATCATGAAGAATATGACTAGAACATTTAAACCTAACCCACTTCCTATGCCTAGGGATTTTGTGAGCACACAATTTATGGGAACAAGAATCAACTAGCATAGGAAGGAAAAACAAGTATAACTTCAAAACTTTAAGCACATAGAGAGAAAACTTGATATTATTGCACTCCTACAAGCATGTATTCCTCCCTCATAATAATTTCCAGTAGCATCATGAATGATTTAAAAAATATAACCATCACATAAAGCATTCTTTTCATGATCTACAAGCATAGAAATTTTTCTACTCTCCACATAAGCAAAATTCTTCTCATTCGGAATAGCGGGATCACTAGTTCCTAGAGTTGACACTCCTCCAAACCCGCTTTAGATGATAGTATTATTCATACTCAAAAAGATATAAGTGAATTTCATGGAGCTTTCTACAATTAATATAAACTAACCAATATCAAAGCTCAAAATGTATAAGTGAAGCACACGAAGCATTCTATAAAACCATACTCAAAAGATTTAAGTGAAGCACAAACAGCAATTCAATAAGATCATACTTAAAAGATATAAGTGAAGCACATGAAGCATTCTATAAATCAATGAAGGGATATCTCATACTAGCATGGTTCATAAAGGAAGAACAAAAAAACAAAGGACACAAATCATGTGAACGAAACAAAAACCAAGGTATACCGATAATTGTTGAAGAAGAAAGATGGGATGCCAACCGGGGCATCCCCAAACTTAGATGCTTGAATATACTTAGAATATTTACTTGGGGTGCCTTGGTCATCCCCAAGCTTGAGCTCTTGCCTCTCTTTATTCTTCTCACATCGTTAACTCCTCGTTCTTCGAACAATTCATCCACAAAAAACTTAACAAAAACTTTGTGAGATCCGTTAGTATAATAAAGCAAATCACTACCTTTAGGTACTGTTGAAAACTCATTCCAATTTCATATTAGAACTATATCTACTGTATTCCAACTACACCATGGTTCATACCCCCTGATAGTACCCATAGATTCATCAAAATAAGCAAACAACACATGAAAAACAGAATCTGTCTAAAACAGGATAGTCTATAGTAATCTAAAGGTTTAGTAAACTTCTGTATCTCCAAAAATTATGAAATAAATTTGAAAAATTTATACAAAAGTAATTTGCAAAAAGTTTCAGACCCATTTGACTTTCCAGTAAAAATTGTAAAATGACGCGCTACAGCCAAAGTTTCTGTTTTTGTTCTGCACATAGTAAACAAGCAATCTAATCATCCTAAAACCAAAGCTTGTCACATTATTTTTATAATACAATGGATACATATAAGGGGATAATTATTTACAGAGAAACTTCCATGAAAAATTCTACATTGTTTCTGTGAGCATGAACACAAGTGCTCAAGGTCGACCCTCACTTCTTCAATGCATAACTTTCCAATCACTTCTCTTTTGAAAAACTTTTTAGGCATGAGAGGCAAGTAATAAAAAAATTGGTATTTTCATTCTTTTAAATTTATTTGTATGTTTCACCCACAACTAAACAGAAACAAAAAAGGAAAAACAAAATCTACTTAGTGAAGAAAGCAAACAAGCACACACGAGACCATCAACCCCACGCTATTGCTCCCCGGCAACGGCGCCAGAAAAGAGCTTGATAATCCCCAAGTGCAAGGAAATCATCGTAGCAATTTCCAAAGGTGGAAGTGATAAGTATGGAGTGTCGAACCCACAAGGAGCTAAAGGTAAGATCAATATTATCTCAAGCCCTATCTGCGACTGATACGACTCTACGTACGCCGAACGTTTTCTTCCAACTAGCAACGAGAAATAAAACTAGGTTGTGGGTATGAAGAGGATAACTTTGTATGATATCGGAGAGCTAAAATATAAAAGTAGGTGCTGTTATCATGAAGTTAGAATATATTACTAAATATTATAAATAGCAAGTGTGGAATAATGGTGGATCGGTGTGCGGAATTGTCCTAGGCAATCGTTAACAAGACCAGTAATCACTGTTGAAGTTTCATATGAGGGAGAGGCATAAGCTAACATACTTTCTCTACTTGGATCATATTCACTTATGATTGGAACTCTAGCAAACATCCGCGAGTACTAAAGATCATTAAGGTAAAACCCAACCATAGCATTAAAGCATCAAGTCCTCTTTATTCCCATACGCAACAACCCCCTTACTCCGATTTGTGTTTCAGTCACTCACCAACCCACTATAAGTGAATCATGAACGTATTGCAACACCCTACAGCGGGAACCCCTCACGCTTGCGCGACACGGAGAGCACCATAGGACAGCATCAAAGTAAAACATACAACTCATACCAATCTAGATCATCAATCAACCCAAAGACGAAAGATATCTACTCAAAACATCATAGGATGGCAACACATCATTGGATCATAATATGTGGCATAAAGCACCATGTTCAAGTAGGGATTACAGCGGGGTGCAGGAGAGTGGACCGCGTAAAAGAGATGAGGGTGATGTTGATGAAGACGATCACTGCGGTGATGATTCCCCTCCCGATGGCACTTCGGTGCCACCGAGAGAGAGGAGGAGAGGTTCTTCCCCTTGTGATTCCTCCTCCATGGCCTCCCCCCTAGATGGGGAGAGGTTCTCCCTCTGGTCCTTGGCCTTCATGGTGATGATGGCCCCTCTGGGATCCTCCTCCATGCCCTCCGGTGATGACGGCCCCCTCCGGCAGGGTGCCAGAGAGGTCCTAGATTGGTTTTCGGTGGCTACGGTGGCTTCTGGCGACGGAACTCCTGATCTAGGTTAATTTTCTGAGGTTTCTATATTTATAGGAAATTTTGGCATCGGTCTCACATCAAGGAGGTGTCCAAGGCGTCCACGATGCCGGACCACACGCCTGGGGGGTGGGCGCGCCAACCACCCTCGTGGATGCCCCGGGACTCTCCTGGCCCAACTCTTTTACTCCGTAGTCTTCTTTTGGTCCATAAAAATCATCAAAAATTGGCACGTCAATTGGACTCCTTTTGATATTCCTTTTCTGTAAAACTCAAAAATAAGGAAAAAACAGAAACTGGCACTAGGCACTAGGTTAATAGGTTAGTCCCAAAAATCATATAAAATAGCATATAAATGCATATAAAACATCCAAGGTTGATAATATAATAGCATGAATACTTCATAGATTATAGATACGTTGGAGACGTACCACATGCATGCTCGTCGTGGGTAGGCCGCCACTGTCGCCGTGGTCGGCGTCTCTCCTCGTGGGCTCATCACATCGACTGCATGGTTTGTGAACGCGCCATCATCTCCTCGGCTGCGTTCATTGTTGCGCTGCCCCCGGGTGCGTGAGATGTGTTAGCTAGCTCTTAGCCTCAATTGCTTACCTTCTCGCCTGGCTGGCTCCTCCCTCCCTGGCTTTGGTTTGGGTCATCATGTATTTATAGGTAGTATACAGAACCCACGGCTGTTGCATGTCGGTGCAAAAGATTCTAAAATTTAGGCCTCAGCGTTAGGACCATTCAATCATCAGTTTTCTTTCCAAACGCTTTCTTCTTGCGATGCACGTCAATCGTCAAACAAAATTGAGAGAGAGAAAACTTGCCTTCTCACGTGTAGCTTGCCTTTTTGAGTTCTTTCTAATTTTGTTTTCTTTTAGCTGGGTTTTCGGGTATTCGCGTACATACATGCGCTTGCTGGACGGCTGCATATAATTGAATACGTACACGCACGCCACCCGTACTTAAATACTTGCCCTTGCATGCATGGATTGGTACGTGATGATTTTGTGCTAATTGATTTCATGCACATGCTCATGCTCATGCACGCATATAACTAATCCATCAACCCAAGAGATGCGCACTATTCTCTCGGTCCAAAAAAAGTGCACTATGGGTATATGCATATTTCTTTTCTTTTCCTTTCTTTTGAATTTGTGCAAGACATTGCTAACACACATTTATGGGCACTCCTTGCTCCATGTATTTATGCACGATGACCGGAAAAGTATTTGCACAAGTTATCATTAGACAACATTGTTTAATTTATCCTCTTTATTTTTTACTGTTTGTAGTACAAAATCTCGTCGAACACATAGTTGCGTCTCATGGTTGCATCGGCTGGTGAAGCAGATCGACTATTGACGAAAAACAAGTTGTCTTCTATCAGTGTTGTTTGCTTGTTACCCACAAAGATGATATCCTTCATTAGTTCACCTTGGTTACGTTGGAGACGTAGCCGTCTTTCATGGTGGTGCAGTTTTATCACACAATTGGCTATGAACCAAATGTTTCCTCGAAGAAGCATCGATGTTGGTACTAAGAGCATAAGTTTTGTATTGATTTCTAAGCCTTCTCACAACTTTGTCTTCAGCTCCCCTATAATTTTTTATTTGTCCAGCTATTAACTAAATATGTGGTCAGACTTTGAGTAAAAATATGGTGTGGACTAAAAACACGGATGGACGTAGTACCCCTCCATTTCTATTTACTCTGCATATTAGATTTGACTGAAGTCAAACTTTGTAAAGTTTGACCAAGTTTAGGCCGAACAAAACAAACCATAATTATTGAGAGAGGGTAAACTGTACATACTCTCAAACCTTTCCGATAATTGAAATTAAAATTCTTTATTTGTACATACTCTCGCACCTTTCTGATAATTTGGTGCGTGTGTGGTTGTTCATTTAACGGAGGGTAGTGTACCACACGTGAAGGACAGGAAGTGCGACCAGGATGCGCGGATCATTAGTTGATCATAAGTAGTTTTCTTCACTTGTACGTTAAATAAAGAGTTTTGTTTCGTACTTACACAACTTAAAACGACTATTATGGAGAGAAAAAGAAAACCACTCCGATATATTAGTAGTATACATGAGTACTATATAAGCTGGAGCCTCAGCACTTGTTCGCTAGCACTACTAGGAAAAATCCTAGCAGTGGCACGGGTTTTAGTGCTATCAGTAGCGCGGGTGGCCGCGCTACTACTATGGTGCTACAGCTAAGTGGTAGTAGTAGCGCGGTCTAAACCAGCGCTACTACTAATAACTGTATTAGTAGCATAGGTCAGTCACGCGCTATTATTAAGTAGCTGTAGCGCTTTTTCTGCCTCATGTTGTTGCTGTAGATTTCAACATTTTTTTGCTTCCTATTGATGTACAACAGCACCAGTTTCAATAAACTGCAATTTCACATGTACCACAATACTAGATACTCATATATAGTCATACAGTAGTCATAAAATATCATAAAGCATTATAGGTACTCATATATAGTCAACATGCATCCTCACATGAATATAGCATATATGATAAGCAATACTAGGTAGTCTTACAGCCACACATATATAGCAGTTCTACTAGGTATAGTCATACAGCCACACACTTGATGTATGTTTTGGTGATCAACTTGCGAGTTCCGTGACCTCGTGAACTTATGCATAGGGGTTGACACACCTTTTCGTCTTGACTCTCCGGTAGAAACTTTGGAGCACTCTTTGAAGTTCTTTGTGTTGGTTGAATAGATGAATCTGAGATTGTGTGATGCATATCGTATAATCGTACCCACGGATACTTGAGGTGACATTCGAGTATCTAGGTGACATTAGGGATTTGGTTGATTTGTGTCTTAAGGTGTTATTCTAGTACGAACTCTACGATAGATTGAACGGAAAGAATAGCTTCGTGTTATTTTACTACAGACTCTTGAATAGATTGATCAGAAAGAATAAATTTGAGGTGGTTTCGTACCCTACAATAATCTCTTCATTTGTTCTCTGCTATTAGTGACTTTGGAGTGACTCTTTGTCGCATGTTGAGGGATTATTATATGATCAAATTATGTTATTATTGTTGAGAGAACTTGCACTAGTGAAAGTATGAACCCTAGGCCTTGTTTCAACGCATTGCAATACCGTTTATGCTCACTTTTGTCATTAGTTACCTTGCTGTTTTTATATTTTCAGATTGCAAAAACCTATATCTACCATCCATATTGCACTTGTATCACCATCTCTTCGCCGAACTAGTGCACCTATACAATTTACCATTGTATTAGGTCTGTTGGGGACACAAGAGACTCTTTGCTATTTGGTTGCAGGGTTGTTTGAGAGGGACCATCTTCATCCTACGCCTCCCACGGATTGATAAACCTTAGGTCATCCACTTGAAGGAAATTTGCTGTTGTCCTACAAACCTCTGCACTTGGAGGCCCAACAACGTCTACAAGAAGAAGGTTGTGTAGTAGACATCAGAGCCCCCTACTTGCGCCTACCCATCGCACTGAATCATGCTCCAAAGGGTCGGCGATCAGCGAGCCGTACTCCATCGAGGGCGGCCTCTAGGAAGATAGCATCTATGCATGGTGAGCCTTCAAAATGAAAGGGAACCGGGAGCATAGTCGAGCCCCCTCCTTCATCAAAGAGGTATAACCTTTAATATGTGCTTAGGCATAAGACCAGATTGTCACACTTCTCCTCCCATCTTATTTCAGAAGGAGCACACGGTGAACCGTGTCCGAAGACCCAGGTAGCCGGTCATCAGCTAATCCGGCACCGGACTCATCAACCAGAACGAGAGCCCATACGGATGTAGTGCCAAATCATCTACCTCATGAGGATTCGGATGATGATCCGTCACAAATTCCGAAGTGGAGAGTGTGATGAATCATCGATGACTAAAAGAGACCATGCATGCTCCAGTTTTTACTGAGCAGGAATTTACTGCCCTCAGCTCCATGGATGCTTATATCCGAGCCGCCCGGGTCGGACTTGCAGGAGTTGCTCACCTGTTTTCAAAGGATATGCATGTAATAGTTTGTGTAAATTTAATAGATATATGCCAGTAGCTCCCGAGACTTGAATTGGTTAGACAAACCGATTTAAGGATCATTATGACCGCAGGTTCTCGAAGAGAAGAACAACACGCTGTCCCAGGAGCTTGAAACGAGCCAGAAAAAGCTAAATGCCGCCACCACATAGCTAGAGGAAATGATGAAATTCACGATGACCATTGATCAAAAGAACAAACTGGAGGAGGAAAAGGATAAGCAAGCCGAAGAGATAAAGAGCTTAAAGGCTCATTTATCAGACACACTCAAAGAAAATAAAAATTTGAAAGGCGGCACATTCGGTATGACCTTTGAACCATCCAAGGACTCATATTATCCCGTAATTCGGAGTGTTATAATGCTGTTTTTGCAGGCCTGTTGACCGGGCGTCATGAAGAAGAAGTATCCGGATTCTGAGGCGACGTTCTAAAAGAGCTTTCCGTGGTGCACGAGCGATCTCAAAAAGCCATGAAGAGTATGGTCAAAGCCTTATGGCCATCCGATGCCCCTCCAAAAAGTATGGAGGAGTTGGCGAGCCTTTTCAAAGGTGATCGACACCGTTTGAGCTATGGAAGGTGTCAGCATGCCGGGAAGGTGCACGAGAGGCATGGGTGATGGTGAAAACATGCTACACCGGTCTCGATCCGAATCCTATGGCCCGTGTTGGACCTCAGGGACCGGATGGAAAAGAGATTCCCGTGAACTTGGTATATGACCAAGTGATGATAGCTGTGAAATATTCGCAAGAAGACTGTAGCTTAAACAGTCTTATAGATGACATAGATAAAGAGTAGGTGTTCGAATCAATGTATCAATGTAGTTTATCATCGAACTTATCTCCAACCGAACTTGTCAAAAGTTATCATCGCAGGGGTTCGGCTTAACCTCCTAACCAAGAAGTTGGAGTGTTTCCGGATACCATGTTTGAATGTAATAAACATTCATTATGTCCGAAAACCAGGCAATCCGGTCATATTGCTCAAGCAGACAAAATTTGTTCGGGGAGTTATGTTATATTACTATTTAACATAATAAAAAAATTCCTGGGAAAATAGTTCCGTTAAGGGTTCCTTCCCCTGGGGCAGCATGCTTAATTATGCATGCCTAGGATTTGATCTGAAAGATAGAATTACGGGAAACCTATCACTTATTTTTTTAGAAGAATGACATAAACATAGATAATCTGTTGTTGCTTGCCGACCAATTATTTCGTTAAGAACGCTAGCTTTCGGCTTCACCCGTCCGAGGTACAGATCTGGATTACCCTGTTGTAACAATCGTAGAGGTGCTCCCTTTACACCCTAGCCGAACAATCAGGAACGTAGGGTATATAACACAGGAGCGAGGCAACCCAGCTTGGCAAAAACTTAAGTCATAGAGGTGCATATAATGGCAAAATATGTATAGAACAAAGGCGCGTAAACAACATAAGCAACAAGCTTTTAGTAATAAGCTTCGTCAAAGAAGCCCCCAGTTACAGTGGGTGTCTACATTTAAAGATGTATACCCCTAACAGTTCCGTAGATCCAAACGCACCCTGGGATATTAAAGGGAAAAATAAAAAATAGAGGAGAAAAAGGAACCTAGTCAAAGTAAAAAAAAAGGTGCTACTGAACTATCCATAGAATCGTCGGAGCCGAGCAGCGTTCCATGGATTCGGCTCAAGGTGATTATCCGATGCATTACGAAGGTGATAGGCTCCTCCTATGAGAACTTCATCAACAATGAAGGGGCCCTCCCGTCGTGGTTTGAGCTTATCTTTTTTCTTCTCTAGGAGACGCAAGACGAGATCACCAATGTTATATGTCTTGGCCCGCACTTCTCTACTTTGGTATCGTCTGGCCTGTTGTTGGTAAAATGCGGAATGAGCTTGTGCGATGTCGCGCTCCTCTTTGAGGCCGTCTAGGTAATCTTGCCAATCGAGCTCGGCTTCTCTCTCTTCGTACATGTGCACTCAAGGTGAGTCATGAATAATGCCGCAGGGCAGGACAACTTCTGTGCCGTACACCATGAAGAAAGATGTGTATCCAGTTGTTCGATTAGGTGTAGTCTGCAGCCCCCAGAACATGGAATCGAGTTCCTTAACCCAGTGCTTGTATGACTCCCATAGGGAGCGCACCAGTCGGGGTTTAATGCCGCTCATTATCAGACCATTGGCCCGTTCGACCTGACCGTTTGTTTGACGGTGGTAGACGAATGCATAGTCGAGTTTAATGCCCAATATAGCATGACAGTTTTTCACCTCATCGACCGTAAAATTGGAGCCATTATCAGTGATGATGCTGTGCGGGACACCGTAGTGGTGTACCATGCCTGATATAAAGTCAATCACTGGTCCTGCTTCAGCCGTTCTTACTGGTTTGGCCTCTATCCACTTAGTGAATTTGTCCACCATACAATTAAATATTTCTTTTTGTGGCTTCCCCCTTTAAGGGTTCCGACCATATCGAGGCCCCAGACAGTGAAGGGCCAAGTAATGGGAATTGTTCTTAAGGCATTGTGAGGCATATGACTTTGATTGGCGAAAAGCTGACATCCCACACAACGTTGGACAAGGGCTTGTGCGTCTGCTCGGGACGTTGGCCAGAAAAAATGTGTCTGTAAGGCTTTGCTTACGAGGGCCCGAGCTGTAGCGCGATGGCCGCCCAGGCCAGCATGTATTTCGGCCAAGAGTTGCCTTCCCTCCTTTTCGGAGATGCACCTTTGGAGAACTCCGGTAGTGCTTTTCTTGTATAGCTCACCTTCGTAAACTTTGTAGGCCTTAGAACGCCGAACTATGCGATGTGCCTCACTTTGATCATCAGGAAGCTCCTGCCTATTAAGGAAGGCAAGGAAGGGTTCGGTCCACGGAGCAATAACAACTACGATCTCATGAGCAGAGGGTGTTATTTCAGTATCCGGACCCCCAATGATATTTGTATTGTGTTCGGCTGCTGGGGCATGATCGGGTACATACTGGCGTCTCCGCTCTCGTCCTACCATACCACGGATGGCTTGAAGAGCCTTTCCACAAAGGTATTATGCGGGACAGGGTTACGCTTGGCGCCCATGCGAGCGAGTATGTCTGCTGCCTGGTTACTATCTCGAGTGACGTGATGAAATTCAAGCTCCTTGAATCGAGCCGATATTTTTAATACGGCGTTTTGATGCCGCCATTTTTGGATCTTTTGCATCGAACTCTCGGTTTACCTAAGATATTGCGAGGTTGGAGTCGCCGTGCACCTCTAAGCGTTGTATGCCCATGGAGACAACCATGCGGAGACCATGTAGAAGTGCCTCGTATTCGGCTGCATTACTGGAGTCCGTATACATGATTTGCAACATGTAGCAGAATGTGTCCCCTGTAGGGGATGTCAAGATGACGCCAGCCCCCAGTCCGGATAGCATCTTAGAGTCGTCGAAGTACATGATCCAGTTGGACTATGAACTGTACTCTTTAGGGAGCTCGGCTTCCGTCCACTCTGCAACGAAGTCGGCCAGCACCTGAGATTTAATAGCTCGGCATGGCTTGTATGTTATTTCAAACAGTAGGAGCTCAATGGCGCATTTAGCTATGCGGCCGGTGGCATCCCTGTTATTTATAATGTCGTTAAGTGGTACTTCATATGCCACCATGATCGAACACTCTTGAAAATAGTGTTGGAGTTTTCAGGATGCCATAAAGACCGTGTAAGCTATCTTTTGGTAGTGAGGGAATCTGGATTTGCATGGTGTAAGGACCTCCGATATGTAATAGACTGGATTTTGGATGAGGAATTTATGTCCTTCTTCCTCTCATTCGACGACGAGTACAATGCTCACTACCTGGTGAGTTGCTGAGATGTAAAGCAACATAGGCTCACCAACACCTGGGGCGGCTAGGATTGGGTTGCCTGCTAATATGGTTTTTCTTTCTTCCAGTCTGGTTGTGGCCGCTTTCGTCCATTCGAAGTTGTCGGTGCGTCTAAGCAGCCTATAGAGTGGCGATGCTTTTTCTCCTAACCTCGAGATGAAGCGGCTCAAAGCCGCCATGCACCCTGCTAGCTTTTGGACCTGTTTTAAGTTTGTTGGTGTAGCCAATTGCGACAAGGCTCAGACTTTGGCTGGGTTTGCTTCAATTCCTCTATGGGAGACGAATCCTAGTAGCTTTCCGGTTGGAACGCCGAAGACGCATTTTTCTGAATTGAGTCGTATGTCGTATGTTCGGAGGTTATCAAATGTGAGGCGGAGATCATCCACCAATGATTCGACGTGTTTAGTCTTGATGACTACGTCGTCCACATATGCTTCAACTGCCTTGCCGATTTGTTTTTCCAAGCATGTTTGAATCATGTGTTGATAAGTGGCACCAGCGTTTTTAAGCCCAAAAGGCATAGTGTTGAAACAGAAAGGCCCGTACGGGGTGATGACCGCTGTTGCGGCCTGGTCGGACTCCTTCATTTTAATCTAATGGTATCCAGAGTAGGCATCGAGGAAACACGGTGAGTCATGTCCCGCAGTTTCATCAATGATCTGGACAATGCGGGGCAATAAGAAAGCATCTTTAGGGCAAACCTTGTTGAGGTCTTTGAAAGACACAAAGTCACCAGGATTTATCTTTCTTTGGCACCATGACCAAGTTGGCTAGCCAATCCGGGTGTTTTATTTTAACCCGGCCTCAAGTTGTTTGGCTAGCTCCTCCCCCATAGCTTGTCGTTTGGGTTCGGAAAATCGCCAAAAGATTGCTTGACTGGTTTGAACCCTCTCATTATGTTGAGGCTGTGTTCGGCCAGTCTGCGTGGGACCCCGGGCATGTCTGAAGGGTGCCAGGCGAAGATATCCCAGTTTTCACGTAGGAACACGCGCAAGGCGGCGTCTGCCATCGGGTCCAGCTGTGCTCTGATGGACGTTGTTTTATTAGGATCCGTTGGGTGTACTTGAAACTTAACTATTTCATTTGCTAGTTTGAAAGAGGTGGATTTAGGTATCTTGTCGAGAATCACATCATCCTTGTCCACCGTGGATCATAGGGTGGTTAGTTCTTCAACCGCAAAGGCTTCGGATAGTGCCTCAAGAGCCAAGGATGCGGCTTTGTTTTTTGGCGCGGAGTGCTTTATCTGGATCACTCGTAACTATGATTATTCCATTGGGCCCTGGCATTTTAAGCTTCATGTACCCATAATGGGGTATGGCTTGGAACGATGAGAAAGCGTCACGTCTTAGAAGGGTGTGGTATCCGCTATTGAAGGGAACAATGTGAAAGATAAGCTCTTCTGACCTATAATTTTCAAGCGTGTCGACTACTACATCAAGTTTAATTCTCCCCGAACATTGTGCTTCTCGACTAGGGATAATGCCTCCAAAGGTGGTATTGCTTTGCTCAATGCGGGTTCTATCAACCTGCATTTTGTCGAGTGTGTCCTCGTAGATGAGGTTAAGCCCACTGCTGCCGTCCATGAGTACTTTCGTAAGTTGAAAGCCATCCACCAAACGGTTTAGTACTAAAGCGGTGGGTGCTCAGACTGATCGGGCCCTTGTTTCATCGTCAGTGGTAAAGGTTATTTCCGTGTCATTCCATGGGCTCACTGCGGTTACTTGGTGGACCTTGTCGAGTTCGCGAAGTGCCCTCTTACGCCGATTATTTGAAGAGAAGGTCTCGAAGACCGTAAGGACATTGAAATCGTCATCTTCTAGAGAGTGTTTCTCTGGAGTGGCGGCGGTGAGGATGGCCTCACCACTTTTAGCTACCTGCCAGAGTACCCAACATGCTCGAAGGCTGTGAGTTGAGAATGTGCCTGACGTCGCATGTATCAGACAGGGCTTGCCGAGGAATTCTTCAAGAATGGACCTGTATCCCGCAAAGGGTTTATTTTTCTTGCCGACAGACTTAAGATCGGATGCCCCGTTAGGGTGTATCCGTTTTGCCCAAGCAGTACATTGCCTGAAAGCAGCAGGTTCCACATGGGTTTTCTGGGCCTTCCATGTGCTTTCCATCGCGTAGTACTTTCATACTAAGTGTGATAGTTCCGTGAAACTCTATACGCGACGGTGGTCGAGGGCGTTCAAAATTCCCTCGTCAGTACAATTGATGAAAGACCGGAACTGCATCGTCATTGCAGCAATCTTTAATCTTGTTTCTAACAAGTAGGAATCTGGCCCAGAAGTGATGGACCATTTCCTGAGGTTGCTGTCGTACATACAGCAGGTCATATATGTCTGGAGGGCTAGAATTATTTGGAGAGTATTGATTGTGGTGGGTGGGTGTGGTAAAACTCGAATCCGGACCCAAGATAGTATCCGGAGTTTGTAAAGTCTTCGAGGTCGCCTATTTGGGTCCGGGAAGATCCAAGTGCTCCCCGGACGCAATGCCCGACCCTGAGTTCGGGGGGCGCGGAGTCCCGCCCAAAGGAAGGGTACCCGGCTCAAGGGATTCGGAGGTCCAAACATAATTGGTCTTCAGTTCGGGAGAAGAAGTGTTTTCGGCTCGTTCCTCGATGACCACTACCAGGTGAGTGATCGGCAAGAGATTGATTTCCCTCTGGTTAGGTTTAAGCCCAATCCGGTCATTGGCCATTGAAAGCCCCAGGGCGGCGATGCGATCTAGCAGCTCATTTAAGGACAAGGTGTCTACCATATCGATCTTTTCGGAGTATTCGAGACCGGTGTATGGGTGGTGCTTGGCAATCATGGGGGCGCTATCGACTTGATGGCCATGTGGGTGCCCACGGTGAAACCGCCGAGCTAGAGGACCTGTCCTGAAGTTAGGCTCCTTCCATAAGTGATATCGTCATTGATGACAAGGTGATCCATAGATCACTTTTCGTGACTACACAGCGGAACTCTCAATGAAAGCACAGTTGTCAATGTCAAAACCGGCAAATCTCGGGTAGGGGGCCCAAGATGTGAGTCTAAGGATCAATGGTAACGAGGGATAATAGGGACACACTTTTTACCCAGATTCAGGCCCTCTTAAAGGAGGTAAAACCCTACATCATGCTTGATTGTATTCGATGAGTATAGAGGTTACGAGAGTTGATCTACCTCGAGATCGTAATGGCTAAACCCTAGTCGTCTAGACTATGATTATTCTGATGCCCTCTACAGACTAACCCCTCTGGTTTATATACACACCGGAGGGGCCTAGGGTTGTACAAAGTCGATTCATAGAGGAAAGGAGTATTACACCCGGACACCAAACTTGCCGTTCTATGCACATAGGAGTCCTACCTGGACACGGGAGGTGGTCTTTTACTTAGCCTTCATGACCCATCAGTCCGGCCCATATCAAATAGACCGGACACCTGAGGACCCCCTAATCCAGGACTCCCTCAGCAACCATTTTAGAAATGCTACTGTCCTGCTTTGTTTTCCATCAAGATAAGTCAGATGCTTCCTTTTGTCACCATATGTTTCATCCTCCTTTATTGGCTAGTAATTGTTTCCTTTTTTGCCTCTATTAAAATAGGGATATCTATTCAACTTGTTGCTATAGTGAACTTAAATGTCACACCCGCGACTTTGCTTGATTTAGTTGAACTACACAAAACAAGATTGGATTTCCTATTCGTGTTGGCGGATTCGTAGGTGATCTTGACTGCGTCATGAAAGGTCATTATCGGCCTTCATCTACATGATCGTGCAGTGTGCTTTGAGATGTTGTGCTACTTGCATTGGTACTGTTTTAAATAAATGTTGAATTGAAGCTATGTACTGTTTTAAATAAATGTTGAATTGAAGCTATTGAATTATTGTCTTTTCCCATTAAATGAACAAAAATGGGACCAACCCAGACATGATGCTTGTTGCTTTGTTACAACAAACTCTGCATCACCCCCTTTATAAGTAGATGGAAGCACATGGTGTTGTTGAGCCCACTCTCCCCTAGAATTGTTTATGCTTTTTGTTAATCTAATGTCACTGGTAAAACTAAGGAATGCCACTCTCAGAATTAACTATTGAAACTTAGTTCAAAACTGCAACACTTGTTAGGGATCGACGGGAATACCATTTCTGTTAGGGATCGGCGGGAGTACCTGTTTAAGAAATTTATTATTGTGATAATGTCTCTATTATTATATATGAGTTACAATGTTTTAGAAATGGTACTATCCTACTTTATAGTTCTTTCTACATGTTTAACCAAGGTATTATTAAGATAATGTCTCTGTTAATATGAATCAGTTGCATTGTTTTAGGAATGGTACTTTTCTGCTTTGTCGTTCTTTATATATGTTGAAACAAGGTATTGTTAAGATAATGTCTCAGTTAATATGAATGAATCACACTATTTGAGAATTGCTACTCTCCTGCTTTATTTCCCATTAAGATAAGGTAGATGTTTTTTCTTTTGGAGTATAAGTCATCAACTGTTATTTCTTGGTAATTGTTTCCTTTATACCTATTGTTGCATACAGGGATATGAAAACTTCTGCTTGGTTCTATTTCGACTTTGATTTCAGTTGAACTGCACAAAAGGAGCCAATGTGTTTAAGGCAAACTATTGCATTATTGGGAATTTCCCATGCTCGGCCGTCTTCCTTGAGGGGCTTCCGAAGATGGAAGTGTCGCCCTTGCTTGTAGGTGGTCGCCTTGGACTTGATGATGTCAAAGTAGGCATACTCGTGGGAAGTAGGCGAAGATGTCGTACGTCCAAAGGAAAAGATGCCGAAGTGGTGATGGTAGATGTAACGTCCTCTTGGTGGTGATGTTGTTGTGCTTGAACTTATAGTTGATTGCATTCTTCGTCTTCATGCACATGTGTCTTGCGGTTGTCTTGACGGTCGTCTTGAAGATGAGAACGGTGCCGCGTGGTACTTGAATCGTGTGGCCGCTCCGAAGGTGTGTGACTTGAGCATCTCCGTCGTGAAGATGTCAAAGGGGAAGAAGACCTGTAGTTGGCCAACACGTGTCGGATGTCATCCATGTGTGCGTCCAACTTGCCATTGAGGTAGTCCCTTTTCCTTGCTTTAGAGTGTCGTATGTCGATGGTGAGTCGCTCGATGTGGTCAAGAACCAAAGATGTTGTGCTTTGCATATCCATCATAAGACTCGAGTAGAGGTGAGTAGAAAATGAGGTAAACAATACCAAGCTACCTTTTCCCAAAGTTGAGGATGTATCCCGTGTCACTCAATGTGAAATGAGAGAATAGTGGAATTGGTACCTGACTTGTTCACTCACACCTACAAAGTAAAGCTTATCAAGTGGCTTGGTTAGGACAAGTGGCACAAAATTCAAGCAAATGCTAGTCCAATATATTGAAAATGTTGAGGAAGATTCACGAAATTGCAATGTAAAGCAAATAGATCAGTAGCTATGTGAGACAAGAAACACACACACACAGATAGATAAGTGGGATCCGCGCAACCAAGGAATGAACACAAAATGTGTTACCACGAAAAAAGCTCTTATTGCGCGGATGCTAGAGAGACACTAGCTCGATTGCTCAAATGGCAAGATATGCTTGTGCACCAACCTATGAGAGTAAACGTGTCATCTTTAATCCCAAGTATGCTATGTATGTATGCACCAAGTGTATGTACTGTGCAAAATGGCTCAATGCTATTTCTATTGCTTACAAGCTCTTTTGTATCTCCTCTTTTTCTTAAAAACTTTTTGCACTTTTTTGAATATGCTTGATGCTCGAGCCAAGTATGATATGAGACGGGTATGTAAGATATGCACGGGAGAGACTTATGGCACAATGATGATAGCAACACGATTGCACGCAACAACTAGCTATGCGGCGTAAGCATATCACTAAGGTGCACAAATAGCATGGCCCGGCAATTCCCAACTCGCTAGTCTCGATAGGTAAGGTATGCAATAGGCTCGGGGTGATCAATGGAATGGCAAGGAATATGTACAATCGTGTCGTCGAGATTACCGTCCTTGGCTATGATGAGTGGCGGTTCTCGATTCGAACTGTTCCTAATTAGCCGAAATACCTTAGGAAACAAAAAAACCGCAAACTCAAAATCTCCAATGGCAAATGTCAAATGGTGGTAGCAAAAATGCGGTGGTGGCGTCGGAGATGGCAATGCGAAAGTGGTGGTGGTGGTTGATAAAGAAGCAACCATCCCTAAGTAGCCTAAACACCTTAGGAGACTCAAGTCACGACTCAAGCAACCACAAATGCTATATGGAGCAAAATGGGTTAGGTTGTGGAAAGCTATGGTGGTTCTGTGGATGATATGGTGGAGGGCGTAGGCAAAGATGCCAAAATGTCAAACAATTTGATGGAGTCAAATGATGTGGGAACCAATATAGATGGATGGGGGATGTCAATAGATACGCAATGAGCAGTGGCGGCTGCTGTAGGGGGGCGCGCGCACGGGGGTAGGAGCCCGTGGGTGTCGGCGTCCTAGGAACGGGGGTACCCAGACTTGCATGCCTGCGGCCCAGGGCGTGGTTCCTCCAACGGCCTAGTACGGCCCATCTTCACCAGCAACCACTCAAGACCCTCGCGAGGGGCCAAGCCTCGCAAGGCGAACGACACCAAGACCTCCTCCGGGGCGGCCTCATTAGGCAGGCTCCTGAGGAGCGGAGATATCTATGCAAGGTGCACCTCGCAAGGTCCGCGTGACATGAGCTATGACGACCAAGGCCAGGCGGGCGCCAGCGGGCGCAGGGTGCCAGTTTCCTCTGGTGCTAAGGAAGTAAGTGCAGGCGAGGAGTCCTGAGGCATCAGGCAAAGGTTTCCATATCAGTGCAACAAGACCAATACCAGCAGGACGGCAGGACAGAGGTCACCGTAGAGCCCATGGCAGCGTCACCACCAGAGCCTTTGGCAGGCGAAGTGTTGGGGAACGTAGTAATTTCAAAATTTTCCTACGCACACGCAAGATAATGGTGATGCATAGCAACGAGAGGGGAGAGTGTGATCTACGTACCCTCGTAGACCAACAGCGGAAGCGTTATGACAACGCGGTTGATGTAGTCGTACGTCTTCACGGCCCGACCGATCAAGCACCGAAACTACGGCACCTCCGAGTTCTAGCACATGTTCAGCTCGATGACGATCCCCGGACTCCGATCCAGCAAAGTGTCGGGGAAGAGTTCCGTCAGCACGACGGCGTGGTGACGATCTTGATGTTCTACTGTCACAGGGCTTCGCCTAAGCACCACTACAATATTATCGAGGACTATGGTGGAAGGGGGCACCACACACGGCTAAGAGAACGATCTTAGAGATCAACTTGTGTGTCTAGGGGTGCCCCCTACCCCCGTATATAAAGGAGCCAAGGGGGGTGCAGCCGGAACTAGGAGGAGGCGCGCAGGAGGAGTCCTACTCCTACCGGGAGTAGGACTCCCCCCTTTCCCTAGTTGGATTAGGACTTGGGGAAGAAGGAAGAGAGGAAAGAAAGGAAAGGGGGGGCACCCCCCCTCCTTGTCCAATTCGGACTTGGGGGGAGGGGCGCGCGGCAGCCCCTAGGCCTCCTCTCCTCTTCCTCCACTAGGCCCATTAAGGCCCATTAGGTTACCGGGGGGTTCCAGTAACCTCCCGGTATTCAAGTAAAATGCCGATTTCACCCGGAACACTTCCGATGTCCAAACATAGGCTTCCAATATATCAATCTTTATGTCTCGACCATTTTGAGACTCCTCGTCATGTCCGTGATCACATACGGGACTCCGAACTAACTTCGGTACATCAAAATATATAAACTCATAATGAAACCATCATCGTAACGTTAAGCGTGCGGACCCTACGGGTTCGAGAACAATGTAGACATGACCGAGACATGTCTCCGGTCAATAACCAATAGTGGAACCTGGATGCTCATATTGGCTCCCACATATTCTACGAAGATCTTTTATCGGTCAGACCACATAACAACATACTTTGTTCCCTTTGTCATCGGTATGTTACTTGCCCGAGATTCGATTGTCGGTATCTCAATACCTAGTTCAATCTCGTTACCAGCAAGTCTCTTTACTCGTTTCTTAATACATCATCTCACAACTAACTCATTAGTTGCAAGGCTTATGTGATGTGCATTACCGAGAGGGCCCAGAGATACCTCTCCGACAATCGGAGTGACAAATCCTAATCTCGAAATACGCCAACCCAACATCTACCTTTGGAGACACCTATAGAGCTCCTTTATAATCACCCAGTTACATTGTGACGTTTGGTAGCACACAAAGTGTTCCTCCAGCAAACGGGAGTTGCATAATCTCATAGTCATAGGAACATGTATAAGTCATGAAGAAAGCAATAGCAACATACTAAACGATCGGGTGCTAAGCTAATGGAATGGATCATGTCAATCACATCATTCTCCTAATAATGTGATCCCGTTAATCAAATGACAACACATGTCTATGGTTAGAAAACATAACCATCTTTGATTAACGAGCTAGTCAAGTAGAGGCATACTAGTGACGTTTAGTTTGTCTATGTATTCACACAAGTATTATGTTTCCGGATAATACAATTCTAGCATGAACAATAAACATTTATCATGATATAAGGAAATAAAATAATAACTTTATTATTGCCTCTAGGGCATATTTCCTTCAGTCTCCCACTTGCACTAGAGTCAATAATCTAGATTACACAGTAATGATTCTAACACCCATGGAGCATTGGTGCTGATCATGTTTTGCTCGTGGAAGAGGCTTAGTCAATGGGTCTGCTACATTCAGATCCGTATGTATCTTGCAAATCTCTATGTCTCCCACCTGGACTAGATCCCGGATGGAATTGAAGCGTCTCTTGATGTGCTTGGTTCTCTTGTGAAATCTGGATTCCTTTGCCAAGGCAATTGCACCAGTATTGTCACAAAAGATTTTCATTGGACCCGATGCACTAGGTATGACACCTAGATCGGATATGAACTCCTTCATCCAGACTCCTTCGTTTGCTGCTTCCGAAGCAGCTATGTACTCCGCTTCACATGTAGATCCCGCCACAACGCTTTGTTTAGAACTGCACCAACTGACAGCTCCACCGTTTAATGTAAACACGTATCCGGTTTGCGATTTAGAATCATCCGGATCAGTGTCAAAGCTTGCATCAACGTAACCATTTATGATGAGCTCTTTGTCACCTCCATATATGAGAAACATATCCTTAGTCCTTTTCAGGTATTTCAGGATGTTCTTGACCGCTGTCCAGTGATCCACTCCTGGATTACTTTGGTACCTCCCTGCTAGACTTATAGCAAGACACACATCAGGTCTGGTACACAGCATTGCATACATGATAGAGCCTATGGCTGAAGCATAGGGAACATCTTTCATTTTCTCTCTATCTTCTGCATTGGTCGGGCATTGAGTCTTACTCAATTTCACACCTTGTAACACAGGCAAGAATCCTTTCTTTGCTTGATCCATTTTGAACTTTCTTCAAAACTTTGTCAAGGTATGTGCTTTGTGAAAGTCCAATTAAGCGTCTTGATCTATCTCTATAGATCTTAATGCCCAATATGTAAGCAGCTTCACCGAGGTCTTTCATTGAAAAACTCTTATTCAAGTATCCCTTTATGCTATCCAGAAATTCTATATCATTTCCGATTAGTAATATGTCATCTACATATAATATCAGAAATGCTACAGAGCTCCCACTCACTTTCTTGTAAATACAGGCTTCTCCAAAAGTCTGTACAAAACCAAATGCTTTGATCACACTATCAAAGCGTTTATTCCAACTCCGAGAGGCTTGCACCAGTCCATAAATGGATCGCTGGAGCTTGCACACTTTGTTAGCTCCCTTTGGATCAACAAAACCTTCTGACTGCATCATATACAACTCTTCCTCCAGAAATCCATTCAGGAATGCAGTTTTGACATCCATCTGCCAAATTTCATAATCATAAAATGCGGCAATTGCTAACATGATTCGGATAGACTTAAGCATCGCTATGGGTGAGAAGGTCTCATCATAGTCAATCCCTTGAACTTGTCGAAAACCTTTTGCGACAAGTCGAGCTTTGTAGACAGTAACATTACCGTTAGCGTCAGTCTTCTTCTTGAAGATCCATTTATTCTCAATTGCTTGCCGATCTTTTGGCAAGTCAACCAAAGTCCACACTTTGTTCTCATACATGGATCCCATCTAAGATTTCATGGCTTCAAAGCCATTTTGCGGAATCTGGGCTCACCATCGCTTCTCCATAGTTCGTAGGTTCATCATGATCTAGTAGCATGACTTCCAGAACAGGATTATAGTACCACTCTGGTGCGGATCTTACTCTGGTTGATCTACGAGGTTCAGTAGTATCTTGTTCTGAAGTTTCATGATCATCATCATTAGCTTCCTCACTAATTAGTGTAGGTGTCATAGAAACCAGTTTCTGTGATGTACTACTTTCCAATAAGGGAGCAAGTACAGTTACCTCATCAAGTTCTACTTTCCTCCCACTCACTTCTTTCGAGAGAAACTCCTTCTCTAGAAAGTTTCCTAATTTAGCAACAAAAGTCTTGCCTTCAGATCTGTGATAGAAGGTGTATCCAATAGTTTCCTTTGGATATCCTATGAAGACACATTTCTCTGATTTGGGTTCGAGCTTATCAGGTTGAAGTTTTTTCACATAAGCATCGCAGCCCGAAACTTTCAGAAACGACAACTTTGGTTTCTTGCCAAACCACAGTTCATAAGGCGTCGTATCAACGGATTTTGATGGTGCCCTATTTAACGTGAATGTGGCCGTCTCTAAAGCATAACCCCAAAACGATAGCGGTAAATCAGTAAGAGACATCATAGATCGCACCATATCAAGTAAAGTACGATTACGACATTCGGACACACCATTATGCTGTGGTGTTCCGGGTGGCGTGAGTTGCGAAACTATTCCGCATTGTTTCAAATGTACACCAAACTCGTAACTCAAATATTCTCCTCCACGATCAGATCGTAGGAATTTTATTTTCTTGTTATGATGATTTTCAACTTCACTCTGAAATTCTTCGAACTTTTCAAATGTTTCAGACTTATGTTTCATTAAGTAGATATACCCATATCTACTTATGTCATCTGTGAAGGTGAGAAAATAACGATATCCGCCACAAGCCTCAACATTCATCGGACCACATACATCTGTATGTATGATTTCCAACAAATCTGTTGCTCTCTCCATAGTACCGGAGAACGGTGTTTTTGTCATCTTACCCATAAGGCACGGTTCGCCAGTACCAAGTGATTCATAATCAAGTGGTTCCAAAAGTCCATCAGTATGGAGTTTCTTCATGCACTTTACACCGATATGACCTAAACGGCAGTGCCACAAATAAGTTGCACTATCATTATCAACTCTGCATATTTTGGCTTCAACATTATGAATGTGTGTGTCACTACTATCGAGATTTAATAAGAATAGACCATTCTTCATGGGTGCATGACCATAAAAGATTTTACTCATATAAATAGAACAACCATTATTCTCTAATTTAAATGAATAACCGTCTCGCATCAAACAAGATCCAGATATAATGTTCATGCTCAACACTGGCACCAAATAACAATTATTTAGGTCTAATACTAATCCCGAAGGTAGATGTAGAGGTAGCGTGCCAACCGTGATCACATCAACTTTGGAACCATTTCCCACGAGCATCGTCACCTCGTCCTTAGCCAATCTTCGCTTAATCTGTAGTCCCTGTTTCGAGTTACAAATGTTAGCAACAGAACCAGTATCAAATACCCAGGTGCTACTGCGAGCTTTAGTAAGGTACACATCAATAACATGTATATCACATATACCTTTGTTCACCTTGCCATCTTTATTTTCCGCCAAATACTTGGGGTAGTTCCGCTTCCAGTGACCAGTCTTCTTGCAGTAGAATTACTCAGTTTCAGGCTTAGGTCCAGATTTAGGTTTCTTCTCTTGAGCAGCAACTTGCTTGCTATTCTTTTTGAAGTTGCCTTCTTCTTCCCTTTGCCCTTTTTCTTGAAACTAGTGGTCTTGTTGACCATCAACACTTGATGCTCCTTCTTGATTTCTACCTCCGCAGCTTTCAGCATTGCGAAGAGCTCGGGAATAGTCTTATTCATCCCTTGCATATTATAGTTCATCACGAAGCTCTTGTAGCTAGGTGGCAGTGATTGGAGAATTCTGTCAATGACGCAATCATCTGGAAGATTAACTCCCAGTTGAATCAAGTGATTATTATACCCAGACATTTTGAGTATATGCTCACTGACAGAACTGTTCTCCTCCATCTTGCAGCTATAGAACTTATTGGAGACTTCATATCTCTCAATCCGGGCATTTGCTTGAAATATTAACTTCAACTCCTGGAACATCTCATATGCTCCATGACGTTCAAAACGTCGTTGAAGTCCCGATCCTAAGCCGTAAAGCATGGCACACTGAACTATCGAGTAGTCATCAGCTTTGCTCTGCCAGACATTCATAACATCTGGTGTTGCTCCAGCAACAGGCCTGGCACCCAGCGGTGCTTCCAGGACGTAATTCTTCTGTGCAGCAATGAGGATAATCCTCAAGTTACGGACCCAGTCCGTGTAATTGCTACCATCATCTTTCAACTTTGCTTTCTCAAGGAATGCATTAAAATTCAACGGAACAACAACACGGGCCATCTATCTACAATCAAACATAAACAAGCAAGATACTATCAGGTACTAAGTTCATGATAAATTTAAGTTCAATTAATCATATTACTAAAGAACTCCCACTTAGATAGACATCCCTCTAATCCTCTAAGTGATCACGTGATCCAAATCAACTAAACCATGTCCGATCATCACGTGAGATGGAGTAGTTTCATTGGTGAACATCACTATGTTGATCATATCTACCATAGGTTTCACGCTCGACCTTTCGGTCTCCGTGTTCCGAGGCCATATCTATATATGCTTGGCTCGTCAAGTATAAGCTGAGTATTCCATGTGTGCAACTGTTTTGCACCCGTTGTATTTGAACGTAGAGCCTATCACACCCGATCATCACATGGTGTCTCAGCACGAAGAACTTTCGCAACGGTGCATACTCAGGGAGAACACTTCTTGATAATTAGTGAGAGATCATCTTAAAATGCTACCGTCAATCAAAGCAAGATAAGATGTATAAAAGATAAACATCACATGCAATCAATATAAGTGATATGATATGGCCATCATCATCTTGTGCTTGTGATCTCCATCTTCGAAGCATCGTCATGATCACCATCGTCACCGGCGCGACACCTTGATCATCATTGTAGCATCGTTGTCGTCTTGCCAATCTTATGCTTCCACGACTATCACTACCGCTTAGTGATAAAGTAAAGCATTACAGCGCAATTGCATTGCATACAATAGAGCGACAACCATATGGCTTCTGCCAGTTGCCGATAACTCAGTTACAAAACATGATCATCTCATACAATAAAATTTAGCATCGTCTCTTGACCATATCACATCACAACATACCCTGCAAAAACAAGTTAGACGTCCTCTACTTTGTTGTTGCAAGTTTTACGTGGCTGCTACGGGCTTAGCAAGAACCGTTCTTACCTACGCATCAAAACCACAACGATAGTTTGTCAAGTTGGTGTTGTTTTAACCTTCGCAAAGACCGGGCATAGCCACACTTGGTTCAACTAAAGTTGGAGAAACTGACACCCGCTAGCCACCTGTCACATCCCTGGTCCTGTTATGCACTAGGCTAGACCTCTTGTGAGCATCATGTTTTAATTCAAATGAAATTTGAATTGAGGGATTTTTAAAGCCTCAGAAACCTTCTAAAAATGATCAACATTAAAATCTTCTCAAAGAAGTCCAAGAAAATGTTCCTGTTATTCCATGGAAATATTGGTGAGAGGTAAAATTTAAACCAATAATTTTGGAGTCACAGAGATATTTATTTTGGCCACTTGAATTAATCCAATAACTATTTGCTTTGGATTTATATTTAATATATATTAAATATGACTCCAAACAATTCTGGAAGTTTGTGAGTGGCTTTGTATATATTTTAGCAAGCCACATAATAAACTACAGAATTTATTAAAATGGTTTAGTTGCTAAACTAAATCAAAACAGAGACAGAAAAAAATAGAAAACAGAAACTAATAAAGAGAGGGAGAGAAGGCCACCAGGCCACCTACCAAACTTACCTGGCGCCCACTTACCTGGCCCAGCACGGCCCAACCCATCTCCACCTCCCCCCTATCGCCTTCCTCCTCGCGCCAGTAGGCACAGGCGCGTGGCCGATGCACGCCGGCGCACGCCCCGGCCACCTCCTGCTTGACGCTCCACCTCGACACCCCGGACGCCTCCATGCGTGCCACGCCACTCCTCTGGAACTCTCTCACTCCCTCCCGAACTCTTCCCCTTCCTCTGCTTCCTCTCCCCCCCCCCCGCGACCGAACGGAGCCGCCGCCACCGACGAGCTCCCTCGCGGCCACTGCCACCCCCTAGCCTCGCCGATGCGCTCAAAGGCTCCGCCTCGACCCCCTCTTCCTCCCCACCGATCCACGGCCCTCTGGAAGCCCTGCCGCGTCACCCTCAAGCTCGTCCCCAACCTTCGGCCGCCGGCGAACTTTCGAGGATTCGCGAGCTCCAGCCCCTCTTCGGCCTCGCCGTTGCCTCCACCGGATCCGCTGTGAGCTCTTCTTCCATTCCCCCTCCTCCTCGCGCTCGTTCCCGCACTCTAGCCGCCCTTTTCACCGGAGCCGATTGCTCCTCGCCGCCGGCCATGGCGTGGCCGTGGCCACAGCCACCGCAGCTCGCTCCCGAGCCCACCGTCGTGCTCACCGCAACCTCAGGAGGCCGCAGCGCCCTTCCGTTTCCCCTCTTGTGCACCGTAGCGCCGTTTCCGCCAACGCCCGAGGTCCGGCAGCCGCTGAGCTCGACGCCGGCGAGGATTACGGCCGCCCTAGCTTCTCCCGTTTGCCCTGTTAGATGCGCGCGAGCCTAGGCATTCCGTAGATGCCCTCCGCCGGCCATTTGGTCGCCGGAGGAGGAAACCCGCACCCTCCGCCGTCTCTGGCTCCGCCGGCGACGAACAGTGGGTCAACTCCGGCGAGTTGGCCCGGGTTTGACCCTAGTTTGACTTCCCCAGAGCCACTGACATGCGGGCCCCGCCCGGCTAATTAAGTTAGGTTAGTACTGACTAAGCTAGGTTAGTTTAGTTAGACACTGACACTCGGGACCCACAGGTCAGGGTTTGACCGGACTGTGCCATGTTGACTTGCTGACGTCATCATGACGTCAGGATGACGCAGTAATGTTTTCTGGATTTATTTTTATTCAGAAAATTCCAGAAAATGTTCAAAACTTCAAAAATTCATAGAAATTCAACCGTAACTCCAAATTAAATAATTTATATATGAAAAATTATCAGAAAAATTCAAGGAATCCATCTGTACCATTTTCATGCATGTTAGAACAACTTATAGCTGCTGTTTAGCACAAATCAATTAAATGGCATTTGAATAATCACATATGGAGTTTAAATTTGAATCTTGTATTCAAACCAACTTCATTTAATCTGTTGCTAGTTGCATTAGCTCAAAACACATTCATATTGCCATGTCATGAGCATGCATCATATTGTGCATTGCATTGATTGTATTTCTTCTTTGTTGCCGGTATCTATTCCCTCCCGGTAGACGATGTTCCGACGTTGTGATCGTTGACACTGATGAAGACTCAATGTTATCTTCAGAAGTGCCAGGCAAGCAAAACCCCCTTGTTCATTCCGATACAAACCCACTCTCTCGCTCCTGCTCTCTTTTACTGCATTAGGACAACAACGATTCATCTGTTACCTTGCTGCGGTAGCTGAACCCCTTTATCCTCTGCATGACCTGTAATTCCACAGTAATTAGATGAAACCCACTAGCATGAGTAGGAGTTGTTTGAGCCCTGTTGTGCCTACTCATTCTTGCTTGTTTGTCATGCCTGCTACTGCTTAGAGTTGTGTCAGGTCTGATTCATCGGGAATGGATCAGAGGTGTGTGAACATGTCCTACTATGTGTGAGCTAAGTGTGTGAACACGATTTGGTAAAAGGTATCGGTGAGAGGCCATGTAGGAGTACATGGTGGGTTGTCTCATTGAAGCCGTCCTTAGGAACTGAGTTCTGTGTTTGTGATCCATGACTCAGCTACTACCATACATTGGGCCCTGAAATATGACCCCGCTCGACTTCTTAATCACCCTTGTCCTCTGTCCAGGAGTTGCAAGTAGTTTCTGGTGTTTGTAGTATGCTGGAGGCCGTGGACAGCGCTGACCGTAGGGGTGGGCTGTGATGCGGTAGGCACGTGGCCGGGTATACCGGGCGCCCGTTTGGTGTCACGGAACCCTGTTCACATCGTTTGGGGCTGTGAGCGAAACTCCGGCCGGATCTCCTCATGGATGGAACCCGAATAGGCGATAAACCTGGACTAGAGACTTGAGTGTTTAGGTAGGTCGTGGTCTACACCCACGTCGGCTTTCGCTTGAAGTCTGCCGAGCACATGTCGTGTGCAGACGCTAAGTGGTGGAAACATGTATGAAGAAGTACACCCCTGCAGGGTTAATATCATCTATTCGAATAGCCGTGTCCGCGGAAAAGGACTTCTGGGTTGCTTATATCAGTTCATAGACAAGTGAAAGTGGATACCCTAAAATACGCAAGATAAGCGTGAGTGCTATGGATGGCGTTCTCGTAGGGAGACGAGAGCGGTTCCATAGTGGTGTATTGGTTGGTGAATATGTGGACTCGTGTGCGCCACCTCAAAAGAGTTACATTGCAGTCGTAGTTCAGGATAGCCACCGAGTCAAAGCTGGCTTGCTGCAGTTAAACCCCACCATCCCCTTTGTTGATAATGATGCATATGTAGTTAGTTCTGATGTAAGTCTTGCTGGGTACATTTGTACTCACGTTTGCCTATTTTATGTTTTTGCAGAGAGACTTCGGTCTCGCTAGTAGTACCGCGTGGACTTCGACGTTTAGCTTGTTACCTCAGCTACGATCTTGTGCCTCGGCAGGATTTGGTAGATAGCCAGGCTTCTCAGCCTTTCTCATTTATAGATGTCTGTACTCAGACATGATAGCTTCCGCTTGTGCTTTGACTTGTATGCTCTGATTGTTGGGTCATGAGACCCATGTTTGTAATATCTCGCTCCTCGGAGCCTATTGAATACTTACTTGTGTCGTAGAGTCATGTTGTGATGCCTTGTTGTATTTGCACATATCGAGCATATTGTGTGTATGATTGAAATGCTTGGTATGTGTGGGATCTGACTATCTAGTTGTTTATCCTTAGTAGCCTCTCTTACCGGGAAATGTCTCCTAGTGTTTCCACCGAGCCATGGTAGCTTGCTACTGCTCCGGAACACTTAGGCTGGCCGGCATGTGTCCTTCTTCGTTCCTGTGTCTGTCCCTTCGGGGAAATGTCACGCATTGAGTACTGGAGGCCTGTTAGCCCGCTACAGCCCGGTTTACCGGAGTCCTGCTAGCCCAGTGCTACAGCCCGGACCCACTTGCTCATGACCGACACGTTCGATGCTGGGTCATGGATGCCTGTCCCTGTAAGTCTGTGCCACTTTGGGTTTACGACTAGCCATGTCAGCCCGGGCTCCTTATCATATGGGTGCTAGCGACACTATCATATACGTGTGACAAAAGGCGCAAACGGTCCCGGGCAAAGGTAAGGCGACACCCGTGGGAATACCATGCGTGAGGCCGCAAAGTGATATGAGGGGTTACATGCTAGACCTATGTGGCATCGAGTCGGGGTCCTGACAGCGTTGGTATCAGAGCTTGACTGCCTGTAGGATTATCAAGCCAAACTGGTCGAAGTTGAGTCTAGAAATTCTTTAGTTATATAAGGGAATTGATTGTGGGATGGAACGTAAGGCTCTTTTTACTCCTTATACCTCATGCCCTTCTGATCTGAGTCATCTTATCTTTCCTACGGGGATTAAGAGCTAGGCTATCTCTTCTTTCTATCAGGATCACGCGTTACTAATCCGTAGACTTATAAGATTGTTGGATTTAAGCTGGGGTTCAGTTTCTACTACTTCCGTATGTTAATTGTTGATCTCGAAACCTTGATATTGTGCTTCTGAGTGGTTATGCCACCATTTTTGTGAATGTCTCAAATCTCTTCTGAGCATTTACAGCCGTTATGCTGTCCGAGTCATTCCAGGTTTCTAAATAGTCTGATGCATTTGCAAAATCCTTTCCCTCTGGTTTCGATGCTCCTTTATGCCAGCTCAATCACACTAATTGTTGAGTTGAGGTATTCTACTGCCTCGACCTTTATGTTGGAATAATTATTATGACCCTAGGTGTCTCAGGGGATCATCTAGTGGTCTAGCCATGATTTGTGTCCTAGTGTGATGATTCTGGCCTTTATTCTCGAAAGCATTCCGTGATGCTACTTAGGAGTAGGTATTCTATTCCTGGGTTTTGAACCCGAGATTCACCCTACTTACATCATGTTGATAGTGTTGCTAGTTCCTTTAGGATAATAGTAACCTTTGCGATAGTCCTCGAGGTTCATGGTACATCCTTCTTCCAATTACCATGAATCATTCTTGGCAGGAGTTCTTCTGAACCAAAAGATGATAACAAGAGTGCTCTCCATGAGTTCTCCATGCTATATTGTGACTCTGCCAGCTCAACCTTTCTGCATGGGTTATCCGGAAGAATTATGTTGAAATCGTTCGACATGCTAATCCATGCTTCCACAACTCGAAAAGTTATATGTTCCTTTGAGTTGTCCCTCTTAGTTGTCTTCTGACCCTCGTCTATCATTTGATAGTCAAGAGTATGCGTGCATTCCTATTACTCTTGTGGTCCGTCAAGCCATTCTATTCCGGAATGACTAGGAGAAACAAACTCCAGTACCTCTTCCATATCCAGGATTGGGTCAAAGAAGTCGTGCTCCGCAGATCAAAATGCCAATCCAGCTTTTGCTCTGTTCTACCTTGGAGTATTACCATCTTTATATCGGGATTGTTATAGGAATTGCGCACCATCCTATGAACTCTTGGTACAGTGATACTTCTTGCCATCATTGTCATTCCTCGGTCCTCGTGTTGATGCAACCGGAATACCAACAAATGAATTGTGATGTGTGAAATCAATACTCCTAGCAACCTTGTTGCTTGGTAGTTAAATGGACAATAACCTCATTCTTAACGTGTTGGTTCTTGAATCATCATTCTAAGATTGATCGTGCTACCTAGTCCTTATTTCGGTGCACCCTTCGATTGATGAGTTAGGATTTTGTTAAGTCCTCGCTCATTTGATCTTATCGTCTTGCCCTGAAAAGCGAGATTGTTTTTTTTTCGAGCTTAGTAACATATCGGTGGTTCGTGATTTTCTGAATGTCTTCTCGGAAGTATCACCAGGTTGTCACCTAACCGTTATGTTGAGCTCGTGATCAAGTTGGTTTCTTATGAACCACCTTCTCTCCAAGAATCGGTGTTAGATATCCCTGAGCTAGTTGGTTAAGCTGGACAACAACTTGGAGAGTTGGAAGATAAAAGCTTGTCTGACTTAGCTCGTTCCAAAGGGATATTCTTGTGTAGTGTGTGTTGAAGAAAGATGATATCTTCATCGATTGGTCCCTGTGATCAGTTGCTGGACCTATTGTATTATCAATCCTTTGATTTGAGTGTGGGCTATCATCAAATCAAACCAGAACCAACGATGCTCGTAATGTTGTCTTATTCGTGGTTGATCCCTCGAGCATACACCATTACATCTTTGGTCTGACCAATGCTATCACCGTGTTCACTTAACTATGGAATTCCTTTTAAAAGGAAACCTAGATGAATTGTTGTTGAGCCCATTGACAACATCCTTATCTCCTCCATGATTTTGTTGAACATTAAGCTAGTGTTGGAAACTTTTGAAAGCATTTGTTCATGCTAGCTCATGAAGCATATGTTTGGATGAAGGTAGTGACTTCCTTTAATTCATGTGCATCTGATGCAAGTTGCCGCCGTGGATTCGAGAAAGTCAATGTTGCTTTCTTTGGAATCATTCCAAATCAGTCATGCACACGTGCGAAGAATTCTTTAGTTTGAAGACTTGCAACCTTCAATCTATATGTATCCCTAGCACACCAAGCCACTGATTGATTTGTTCAAGGAGAAGGAGTTCCTTCATAAGAGCTAATCCGGACTTATGTAAGGACTTCGATACCCTCGTTGATGGTTCCCCCTCCTGAACTCGGTAGTGTTTTATTATAAGACTACCATGTGGTCATGTTTGTGTGGGACAGCGTGTTCACATGTTTGTAGCAGAACTAGCTCATGTTTTGGAGCTTACTATCGTAGTTCATTCCCCGAGAATCTCGCAACGTCATCTCTTCGATTTGTGTTGCAAACTTTCATTTCTCTTCCTAGACTCGATGAGTCTGGAATATCCTGACACCAACCAGATCTGAATCTCAGGCAGATATGATGGTTGGAACATTTTCCAAGAACTATAATATTGGTCCCTCGATAACTGGTAAAGTGGATGTCGTGGCCAACACACCCAGCCGGAAGACCTGTTATTATAATATCTTGATTGAGGAAGTTGGCCACCTCCCCATAGGGATTTCGTAGGATTTACTCCCTAGTTGCCCCTATGGATTTTGAGATCCCGAAGTCCGACCTTTTTTACTTGATGTTCTAGATATCAAACCATATCTATGAATGGGTTACGCTAGCACATCAAGGAGAACATTAGAAGCGGAGTGCTAAATGTCTCTCGGTCGATCATCCAGATTTTATTTGCTTGGCCTCGCTAAGGTGAAATCTGAGAAAGTGTTATCCTCCTTTGCATCTGCATCGTCCATCGCTATTCATCATGGTAGTATGTTGTGTTGTCAGCACCCTTGACGCGGTTGTTGATAAAACCTTGATGATTGTGGAAATGCTCAAGTTTTTGAGAGCACGCACAAGCGCTACGTGTTATCATCGGCTCTAACTGGGATTCCTCTCAGTTCCCTCGGCAATGCTATGACTTTTCAAATAGTGAATTCACTCTCTATTGTTGGGTTCTTCCCCCAGTTACCAGAATCATTCCCAGCATTTGCATTTTGTTCCCAGCTTGCACCGCCAATGTGCCATTCTACCACGAGTCTCTTCCATTTCCAGTGGTAAGCAAATTCATCCATTACGTTGTCTTCAACAAGGTAATCCACATCATCCAAGTCCGAGTATGCCATTCTACCGACCCCCCTCCAAACGATCGCTCGAGAATTGCCTTAAGCTGGTTTAAAGAGTTTCAATGATCTCTGAATCAAAGGTAATTCTTTTTGCCACTTAAGGGGATATATCTTGGAATCACCTTCCCGAAGGTGCATCATTATGGTGTCATGTCAACTTAACTCCTCGCTACGTTGACAACCGTTTACCACCTTTTTAAGTGTGAAATTGTTGTCTACCTAGTGAACCCTCATCATCTGTTCCACTCCATCCCTCTAGAGGTGTGCTTCGTCTCTCAGCTCGATAGATGTTGCTACGTCTCATTCCGTGAGTTAATCCTGAGTTGTTCGACCTTCGTGAAGATCGATTCTTCTAGAGTCTCCTTCTCCTCTCATTGTCATAATAACTGGAGTTCTCAGAACAAGGCGACAAGACAAAGATGATGAGCGAATCAACGTTCATTTGAAGTGCACCCTAGATCGTGAAGACTATACTAGTTTGTGTTTCCCCTTCACCTTACCCTACGCTTAAATCTCGGGACGAGATTTTTGTTTAGTGGGGGTGAGTTGTCACATCCCTGGTCCTGTTATGCACTAGGCTAGACCTCTTGTGAGCATCATGTTTTAATTCAAATGAAATTTGAATTGAGGGATTTTTAAAGCCTCAGAAACCTTCTAAAAATGATCAACATTAAAATATTCTCAAAGAAGTCCAAGAAAATGTTCCTGTTATTCCATGGAAATATTGGTGAGAGGTAAAATTTAAACCAATATTTTTGGAGTCACAGAGATATTTATTTTGGCCATTTGAATTAATCCAATAACTATTTGCTTTGGATTTATATTTAATATATATTAAATATGACTCCAAATAATTCTGGAAGTTTGTGAGTGGCTTTGTATATATTTTAGCAAGCCACATAATAAACTACAGAATTTATTAAAATGGTTTAGTTGCTAAACTAAATCAAAACAGAGACAGAAAAAAAAATAGAAAACAGAAACTAATAAAGAGAGGGAGAGAAGGCCACCAGGCCACCTACCTAACTTACTTGGAGCCCACTTACCTGGCCCAGCACGGCCCAGCCCATCTCCACTTCCCCCCTGTCGCCTTCCTCCTCGCGCCAGTAGGCACAGGCGCGTGGCCGACGCACGCCGGCGCACGCCCCGGCCACCTCCTGCTTGCCGCTCCACCTCGACACCCCGGACGCCTCCATGCGTGCCACGCCACTCCTCTGGAACTCTCTCACTCTCTCCCGAACTCTTCCCCTTCCTCTGCTTCCTCTCCCTCCCGCGACCGAACGGAGCCGCCGCCACCGACGAGCTCCCTCGCGGCCACCGCCACCCCGTAGCCTCGCCGATGCGCTCAAAGGCTCCGCCTCGACCCCCTCTTCCTCCCCACCGATCCACGGCCCTCCGGAAGCCCTGCCGCGTCGCCCTCAAGCTCGTCCCCAACCTTCGGCCGCCGGCAAACTTTCGAGGATTCGCGAGCTCCAGCCCCTCTCCGGCCTCGCCGTTGCCTCCACCGGATCCGCTGTGAGCTCTTCTTCCATTCCCCCTCCTCCTCGCGCTCGTTCCCGCACTCTAGCCGCCCTTTTCACCGGAGCCGATTGCTCCTCGCCGCCGGCCATGGCGTGGCCGTGGCCACAGCCACCGCAGCTCGCTCCCGAGCCCACCGTCGTGCTCACCGCTGAGCTCGACGCCGGCGAGGATTACGGCTGCCCTAGCTTCTCCCGTTTGCCCTGTTAGATGCGCGCGAGCCTGGGCATTCCGTAGATGCCCTCCGCCGGCCATTTGGTCGCCGGAGGAGGAAACCCGCACCCTCCGCCGTCTCTGGCTCCGCCGGCGACGAACAGTGGGTCAACTCCGGCGAGTTGGCCCGGGTTTGACCCTAGTTTGACTTCCCCAGAGCCACTGACATGCGGGCCCCGCCCGGCTAATTAAGTTAGGTTAGTACTAACTAAGCTAGGTTAGTTTAGTTAGACAGACACTCGGACCCACAGGTCAGGGTTTGACCGGACTTTGCCACGTTGACCTGCTGACGTCATCATGACGTCAGGATGACGCAGTAATGTTTTCTAGATTTATTTTTATTCAGAAAATTCCAGAAAATGTTCAAAACTTCAAAAATTCATAGAAATTCAACCGTAAGTCCAAATTAAATAATTTATATATGAAAAATTATCAAAAAAATTCAAGGAATCCATCTATACCATTTTCATGCATGTTAGAACAACTTATAGCTGCTGTTTAGCACAAATCAATTAAATGGCATTTGAATAATCACATATGGAGTTTAAATTTGAATCTTGTATTCAAACCAACTTCATTTAATCTGTTGCTAGTTGCATTAGCTCAAAACACATTCATATTGCCATGTCATGAGCATGCATCATATTGTGCATTGCATTGATTGTATTTCTTCTTTGTTGCCGGTATCTGTTCCCTCCCGGTAGATGATGTTCCAACGTTGTGATCGTTGACACTGATGAAGACTCAATGTTATCTTCAGAAGTGCCAGGCAAGCAAAACCCCCTTGTTCATTCCGATACAAACCCACTCTCTCGCTCCTGCTCTCTTTTATTGCATTAGGACAACAACGATTCATCTGTTACCTGCTGCGGTAGCTGAACCCCTTTATCCTCTGCATGACCTGTAATTCCACAGTAATTAGATGAAACCCACTAGCATGAGTAGGAGTTGTTTGAGCCCTGTTGTGCCTACTCATTCTTGCTTGTTTGTCATGCCTGCTACTGCTTAGAGTTGTCTCAGGTCTGATTCATCGGGAATGGATCAGAGGTGTGTGAACATGTCCTACTATGTGTGAGCTAAGTGTGTGAACACGATTTGGTAAAAGGTATCGGTGAGAGGCCATGTAGGAGTACATGGTGGGTTGTCTCATTGAAGCCGTCCTTAGGAACTGAGTTCTGTGTTTGTGATCCATGACTCAGCTACTACCATACATTGGGCCCTGAAATATGACCCCGCTCGACTTCTTAATCACCCTTGTCCTCTGTCCAGGAGTTGCAAGTAGTTTCTGGTGTTTGTAGTATGCTGGAGGCCGTGGACAGCGCTGACCGTAGGGGTGGGCTGTGATGCGGTAGGCACGTGGCCGGGTATACCGGGCGCCCGTTTGGTGTCACGGAACCCTGTTCACATCGTTTGGGGCTGTGAGCGAAACTCCGGCCGGATCTCCTCATGGATGGAACCCGAATAGGCGATAAACCTGGACTAGAGACTTGAGTGTTTAGGCAGGTCGTGGTCTACACCCACGTCGGCTTTCGCTTGAAGTCTGCCGAGCACATGTCGTGTGCAGACGCTAAGTGGTGGAAACATGTATGAAGAAGTACACCCCTGCAGGGTTAATATCATCTATTCGAATAGCCGTGTCCGCGGAAAAGGACTTCTGGGTTGCTTATATCAGTTCATAGACAAGTGAAAGTGGATACCCTAAAATACGCAAGATAAGCGTGAGTGCTATGGATGGCGTTCTCGTAGGGAGACGAGAGCGGTTCCATAGTGGTGTATTGGTTGGTGAATATGTGGACTCGTGTGCGCCACCTCAAAAGAGTTACATTGCAGTCGTAGTTCAGGATAGCCACCGAGTCAAAGCTGGCTTGCTGCAGTTAAACCCCACCATCCCCTTTGTTGATAATGATGCATATGTAGTTAGTTCTGATGTAAGTCTTGCTGGGTACATTTGTACTCACGTTTGCCTATTTTATGTTTTTGCAGAGAGACTTCGGTCTCGCTAGTAGTACCGCGTGGACTTCGACGTTTAGCTTGTTACCTCAGCTACGATCTTGTGCCTCGGCAGGATTTGGTAGATAGCCAGGCTTCTCAGCCTTTCTCATTTATAGATGTCTGTACTCAGACATGATAGCTTCCGCTTGTGCTTTGACTTGTATGCTCTGATTGTTGGGTCATGAGACCCATGTTTGTAATATCTCGCTCCTCGGAGCCTATTGAATACTTACTTGTGTCGTAGAGTCATGTTGTGATGCCTTGTTGTATTTGCACATATCGAGCATATTGTGTGTATGATTGAAATGCTTGGTATGTGTGGGATCTGACTATCTAGTTGTTTATCCTTAGTAGCCTCTCTTACCGGGAAATGTCTCCTAGTGTTTCCACCGAGCCATGGTAGCTTGCTACTGCTCCGGAACACTTAGGCTGGCCGGCATGTGTCCTTCTTCGTTCCTGTGTATGTCCCTTCGGGGAAATGTCACGCATTGAGTACCGGAGGCCTGTTAGCCCGCTACAGCCTGGTTTACCGGAGTCCTGCTAGCCCAGTGCTACAGCCCGGACCCACTTGCTGATGACCGACACGTTCGATGCTGGGTCATGGATGCCTGTCCCTGTAAGTCTGTGCCACTTTGGGTTTACGACTAGCCATGTCAACCCGGGCTCCTTATCATATGGGTGCTAGCGACACTATCATATACGTGTGCTAAAAGGCGCAAACGGTCCCGGGCAAAGGTAAGGCGACACCCGTGGGAATACCGTGCGTGAGGCCGCAAAGTGATATGAGGTGTTACATGCTAGACCTATGTGGCATCGAGTCGGGGTCCTGACACCACCTTTGTGCAAAGCACGTCGGGAGAACCGGTCTCGCGTAAGCGTACACGTAATGTCGGTCCGGGCCGCTTCGTCCAGCAATACCGCCGAACCAAAGTATGACATGCAGGTAAGCAGTATGACTTATATCGCCCACAACTCACTTGTGTTCTACTCATGCATATAACATCAACGCATAAAACCTAGGCTCGGATGCCACTGTTGGGGAACGTAGTAATTTCAAAATTTTCCTACGCACACGCAAGATCATGGTGATGCATAGCAACGAGAGGGGAGAGTGTGATCTACGTACCCTCGTAGACCGATAGCGGAAGAGTTATGACAACGCGGTTGATGTAGTCGTACGTGTTCACGGCCCAACCGATCAAGCACCGAAACTACGACACCTCCGAGTTCTAGCACACGTTCAGCTCGATGACGATCCCCGGACTCCGATCCAGCAAAGTGTCGGGCAAGAGTTTCGTCAACACGATGGCGTGGTGACGATCTTGATGTTCTACTGTCGCAGGGCTTTGCCTAAGAACCACTACAATATTATCGAGGACTATGGTGGAAGGGGGCACCGCACACGGCTAAGAGAACGATCTTAGAGATCAACTTGTGTGTCTAGGGGTGCCCCTGCCCCTGTATATAAAGGAGCCAAGGGGGGTGCGGCTGGCCCTAGGAGGAGGCGCGCAGGAGGAGTCCTACTCCTACCGGGAGTAAGACTCCCCCCTTTCCCTAGTTGGATTAGGACTTGGGGAAGAAGGAAGAGAGGGAAGAAAGGAAAGGGGGGGCGCCGCCCCCCCTCCTTGTCCAATTCGGACTTGGGGGGGAGGGGCGCGCGGCAGCCCCTAGGCCTCCTCTCCTCTTCCTCCACTAGGCCCATTAAGGCCCATTAGGTTACCGGGGGGTTCCGGTAACCTCCCGGTATTCCAGTAAAATGCCGATTTCACCCGAAACACTTCCGATGTCCAAACATAGGCTTCCAATATATCAATCTTTATGTCTCGACCATTTTGAGACTCATCGTCTTGTCCGTGATCACATCCGGGACTCTGAACTAACTTCGGTACATCAAAATATATAAACTCATAATGAAACGGTCATTGTAACGTTAAGCGTGCGGACCCTACGGGTTCGAGAACAATGTAGACATGACCGAGACATGTCTCCGGTCAATAACCAATAGCGGAACCTGGATGCTCATATTGGCTCCCACATATTCTACGAAGATCTTTTATCGGTCAGACCGCATAACAACATACTTTGTTCCCTTTGTCATCGGTATGTTACTTGCCCGAGATTCGATCGTCGGTATCTCAATACCTAGTTCAATCTCGTTACCGGCAAATCTCTTTACTTGTTTCGTAATACATCATCTCACAAATAACTCATTAGTTGCAATGCTTACAAGGCTTATGTGATGTGCATTACCGAGAGGGCCCAGAGATACCTCTCCGACAATTGGAGTGACAAATCCTAATCTCGAAATACGCCAACCCAACATGTACCTTTGGAGACACCTGTAGAGCTCCTTTATAGTTACCCAGTTATGTTGTGACGTTTGGTAGCACACAAAGTGTTCCTCCGGCAAACGGGAGTTGCATAATCTCATAGTCATAGGAACATGTATAAGTCATGAAGAAAGCAATGGCAACATACTAAACGATCGGGTGCTAAGCTAATGGAATCGGTCATGTCAATCACATCATTCTCCTAATAATGTGATCCCGTTAATCAAATGACAACACATGTCTATGGTTAGGAAACATAACCATCTTTGATTAACGAGCTAGTCAAGTAGAGGCATACGAGTGATGTTTAGTTTGTCTATGTATTCACACAAGTATTATCTTTCCGGATAATACAATTCTAGCATGAACAATAAACATTTATCATGCTATAAGGAAATAAAATAATAACTTTATTATTACCTCTAGGGCATATTTCCTTCACGAAGACCACCTTTTGTCAGGATAACTTGTACTAGTTGTCTCCCATCGAAATTGGCCGTTGTGGGATCCCTTCCCGCCTAAACATCTGGGAAGAGGACCAGGGCCTCTATAAATAGGGCTAGCCACCACCGTAGTCAAGGATCGGCTCATCTTGAATCGGATCCACTCCACCAAGGCCATCTCACTAGCTCATCAAGCTCAAGAACACCTCTCCTCAAGAGGCTGCTCGTCCACTGTACTAGTTCATCCTGAGCCCACAAGGCAATCCACCAAACCACACTAGAGTAGGGTATTACATCACAACGGTGGCCCAAATTAGTATAAACTCTCGTGTCTCTTGTTCCTTGGGTTCGGTGAGCTAGGCCTAGAGATCGTTGCGAGAGTGAGTGAGGAAGAGAGAGATCTTCGTGCGCACCCCAGTGTTTGAACCTCAAGGGTTTGCCGGAACCCATGATCCGACAGTGGGCATGGGGTATCATGCGTACGATACAGGTCCATGCGCACAGGATGTCCAGAGGGGCACGGGGTGGGCGGAAATTTCATAATTTTGGGGCTCAGGTTTGAGAGAAATTGGGTGGATTTCCTGGTGGGGATTGTGTGGGGGATGGGGGAAAGCTAGATCTAGTTGCCAAACATCAAAATCATGGATCAAACACAACAAAATCTCACAAGAACCAACAAATTGCAAGAAAAAAATTTGGGGCTATTTTTGTGGGGATTTTCGGAATTGGGCAAGAACAAGCAAAATTAGGCTAGAGAACAAGGGGGGCTCCAATTTCATGAGAAACCATGGCTCATGATACCATAATGTTGTAGGGTGGAAGCCTAAGATGGATCTTTCACGAATTGGAGGGGAAATCCCCAAGAACAAGAAGAACACAAAGGGGAATCACAAGAGAAACACTCAAGAACAAGCCCAAATCACATACTCCCTCCTTCCATCTATATAGGGCCTAATGCGTTTTTCAAGGCTAACTTTGACCAAATGTTAGAGCAATAATATATGACATGCAACTTACACAAAGCACATCATCAAATTCGTATGTGAAAGGAGCTTTCAATGATATAATTTTCACATTATGCATGTCATGTAGTATTAATTTTATCAATAGTCAAAGGCGGTCTTGAAAAACGCATTAGGCCCTATATAGATGGAAGGAGGGAGTATCTACTAGACTCACATCCACACAAGATCCACAAAGGTGCAAGAATAACAAAGGGAAATATACAAGATAGAGTTCATCCCAAATCACAAAGGGAGATGAGGTCTTGGTGATCCTACGATGGGGATCCTTCCCTAGATGTGGTCTTGAATCCACTAGGGATCTTCTCCAATGGAGGTCTTGATCTCCATGGGAGAGGTCTCTCTCTCTCTCTCAAGAGGAGGTACAAGGAGCAAAGCTCATCTAGATCATGTCATATCCTTTGCTAACCCTAACATATGGTCTAGCCACGGAATATATAGATAGATGGAGGAAGGGGACGGAGTGGAGGCCCAACAGCAACTCACAGCAGTCCATCCTGATGGCCCCGTGTGCACGGGGTAAGTTGGGCCCCTGCGCACGCCCATGGGCACGGTACAAGCCCATGCACACGGGGTGCTACAGCGCCAGCTTCCTCAGTACCGTGTGGGCACGGGGTCTCGGGGGGGTGCGCACGTGTAACGCCCACGATGCGGCTATATCTCCCACGTGTCGAAGCACGATTTAGAGGCATAACCGCATTGTAAGCAATGTCGCAAGTGGGGTAATCTTCACACAACCCATGTAATGAATAAGGTAAAGAGGTACATAGTTGGCTTACACTCGCCACGTCACACAATAGCATAAATATCATTACATTCATCCAGATACAATCAAGGTCCGACTACGGAACCAAAATAAAGACAACCCCAAAATGCAACAATTTCCCCGATCGCCCCAACTGGGCACCAGTACTGATCGTCCAGAAAGGAAACATAGTATCGTCCTGAGTCCTCATCGAACTCCCACTTGAGCTCAGTCGAATCTCCTGGAGCGGTATCATCGGTCCCTACATCTGGTTTTGGAAGTAATTTGTGAGTCACGGGGACTCAGCAATCTCACACCCTCGCGATAAAGACTATTTAAGCTTATAGGAAGGGTAAAAGATATAAGGTGGAGCCACAGCTTTCTTCTCTTGCATCAACACTGCACCGAGACCTTGAAGGGAAGCATCACAGAAGACCTCGAACGGTTTGGATTCATCAGGAGGAGTCAAAACTGGAGCAGCGACTAACTTCTCTTTGAGGGTGTTGAAAGCAATGTCACATTCAGGCGACCAGACGTACTTCACATGCTTCTGGAGAAGTTTGGAAAGAGGCTTCGCGATCTTAGAGAAGTTCTCAACGAACCTTCGACAATAGCTTGCGAGCCCAAGGAAGCTGCGGAGTTGCTTCACGTTCTGAGGCGGTTCCCAATTCACAATTGCAGACACCTTCTCAGGATTAACAGCTATGCCCTTGGCGGAGATGATATGCCCAAGGTAGAGAACCTCATCGAGCCAAAACTCGCTGCATAGAACTGATGTTCTCTGAGTTTATCCAGCACCAATCTCAAGTGCTTGGCATGATCCTCCTTGTTCTTGGAAAAGACCAAAATGTCATCGAGGTAGACCAAGACGAAGTCATTTGTGTAGGCATTCAAGATGAAGTTCATCATGCGAGAAAAAGTTGGAGGAGCGTTGACAAGGCCGAAAGACATGACAGTGTATTCATATGAACCATAGCTTGTTTTGAATGTTGTCTTGGGGATATCTTCTTCACGAATGCGAATCTGATGATAGCCCATGCGGAGATCAAGCTTGGAGAATACTTGAGCACCGTTGAGTTGTTCAAAAAGCTCATTGATGTTGGGAAGTGGGTACTTGTTCTTTATGGTGTTCTTGTTCAATGGCCGGTAGTCGACACAAAGTCAGTCCGTTCCATCCTTCTTCTTGACAAAAAGAACACCACAACCCCATGGAGAAGAACTTGGTCGGATGAGACCCATACGCTCTTGAATATCGAGTTGTTTCTTCAGCTCCTTCAACTCTTCAGGTCCAAGCTTGTAAGGACGTTTGCAAACAGGTTCCGTGCTAGGCTCAAGATCGATGATGAATTCAACTGGCCGCTACGGAGGCATTCCTGGAAGCTCTTCTAGAAAGACGTCTTGATATTCACAAATGACTGGAATCTGAAAAATGGCATCCAACTCACCCTTCTCATTGAGAGAAAACAGTCGAATGGTATCATCACGAGCGGCAAAGACGATTACATCCTCAGACGAATGTGTCAATTGAATCTGCCTGGCAGCACAATCAAGTTGAGCCTTGTGCTTAGAAAGCCAGTCCATTCTGAGAATAAGATCAATATCCGAGTCACCAAGGACCATTGGAGAAGACAGAAACTTATAGTCACCCATCGTGATGGTAACATCCGGGACCATCATGGTAGCCCTCATAGACTTGGTCGGAGAAACCACTCCCATAGGTTTACCCAACATTTCGGAAATGAAGTCATGCTTTGAAAGAAATGATCTTGACATGAAACAATGCGATGCATCAGTATCAAAAAGGACCTTTGCAGGAGTAGAGTTAACTGGAAAGTTACCCATGATCACATCTGACGAGTCCTCTGCCTGAGCTGCGTTCACCATGTTGACCTTTGCAAACTTGGGATTATGCTTGACCACTGCAGTGCTAGCAGATCTCATAGGAGGAGGAGGAGGAAGACGCCTCTGATTGAAGCATTTGTTGGCATAGTGACCCTTCTGCTGACACTTGTTGCACGTGACCTCTGAAAGCGGACGGTGATACGGAGCACTTGATCTTGGAGCATGAGACGAAGTCTTGTTTTGAAAGCCTGGGTTGGGTGGGTGGGAAGATCCATTGCCACCTTTGCTCTTCTGCTGATAAGGCTGGCGGAATGGAGGAGGAGGAGGCAACCAATACTTTTGCTGCTTAGTTGTCACTTGAGTTGAGGAAGAAGGAGTTGCATCCCTGACTCGTTTCTTGGAAGCATCGCACTTGAGTTGAGCACTCTTTTGTTTCAGTGCCATATTGTAGAACTCATCGTACTTCTGCGGCTCAAAAAGCACAAGAGCTAGTTGCAGATCTTCTCTGAGGCCACCTCTGAACTGATAAATCATGCTTTTCTCGTCAGGGACGTCTTTCTTAGTGAAATGAGTGAGCTTCTGGAACATGATGTTATATTGGTAAACAGACAAGCTGCCTTGCTTCAGATTGCAGAACTCCTCACGCTTGCTCTCAACAACACTCAGAGGAATTTGGTGAGCTTTGAAGTCTTGACGGAATTCATCCCAGGTAATCACATGACCTCCTCTGGAATCTTTGTATTGCTGATACCATTCTGCAGCTTGGTCTTTGAGTTGGAACGAAGCAAACTTGACAAAGTCCTCAGGCCTGACGTTGCTGCACTCGAAATGCTTGCAGATATCCACGAGCCAATCATCAGCGTCTGTTGCCTTGACACAGTTACTGAAGGTCTTTGGCTGGTTTGCGAGAAACTGGTTGAGTGTAGCAAATTGAATCTGATTGTTGCCATGGCCTTGATTTCCTTGGTTGCGCTCTTGCAAGAGTTGCATAAGCATTTGCGTGTTGGCATTGGTAGCGGCCATCACAGCTTGCCATGCCTCCGGAGGTGGAGGTAGTGGTGGTGGTTCAGGATTCTGACGCGTTGGAGGAGCCATCCTGAAGAGGTTGACATCCGTTAGCATCTTGACAGACATATATTCAAGCTGAATCAAATGGATTGAAATTGCAACATATAGTCTTAACATCCGAACAAGAATGAACGAATGAATTCCAATTGAAATGGTCACACTTCCATAAATTGAGAAGCCACTTAGATAGAGGTAGAAGAATAAAACAACAAGGTACGGACAAGAACAAATACTTGATGAGGATTACCCAATCACAAACCAAATATTTGCGGAAGAAATACTATAGCTACATGAATTCCCGCCTATGAAACTCCAGAAATTTTCCGGTTATGCAATCAGGTGTTCGGGATACAGGGGAAGCATAATATCTCACCCAAAACTAGTAAATCCTACATCCAGCTGTATCCATCCTTCAACACATAACCAAGAAACCTTCGGAAATCATTTACCTCAACCTTCGAAAAGCATCTGTTATACGAGTTATGGCAATACTCCCGAACTCCTGCCCCAGTACTGGGTGGCGTTGAGGTTATCTCACCAATAACTGCATAAAAGAGATTTTCGATGTCGACGAAACTCAGGTATTCCAGAATTGCAACGATAAAATTATGACCACAACACCCCGAAGCTCAACTCCCCGGGACACTGCCACAACCCCTAAATGTCAGGAGGCACCAAGAACAATGTTCTCATCACAAAACCATCGGAACGATTCCAAGATACCCGCGTGATCCTAAAAAAAATCAGTGAAATTTGAGAAGAGAAGAGTCAAAACTCTACGTCAGGATGTCTCACCAGAGCGACGAAGGGACTGAGGAGTAAAAAGAATCCTACTCTCCGATATATATAATCCTAAATGACTCAAAACATTTTTCTAGACTCAACAACGCCAACGATTCGATCAAGCAGGGGGCTCCTAAGTCGAGGAAGGCTCTGATTACCAACTTGTAACGCCCACGATGCGGCTATATCTCCCACGTGTCGAAGCACGAGTTAGAGGCATAACCGCATTGTAAGCAATGTCGCAAGTGGGGTAATCTTCACACAACCCATGTAATGAATAAGGTAAAGAGGTACATAGTTAGCTTACACTCGCCACGTCACACAATAGCATAAATATCATTACATTCATCCAGATACAATCAAGGTCCAACTACGGAACCAAAATAAAGACAACCCCAAAATGCAAAAATGTCCCCGATCGCCCCAACTGGGCACCACTACTGATCGTCCAGAAAGGAAACGTAGTATCGTCCTGAGTCCTCATCGAACTCCCACTTGAGCTCGGTCGAATCTCCTGGAGTGGTATCATCGGTCCCTGCATCTGGTTTTGGAAGTAATCTATGAGTCACGGAGACTCAGCAATCTCACACCCTCGCGATCAAGACTATTTAAGCTTATAGGAAGGGTAAAAGATATGAGGTGGAGCTGCAGCAAGCACTAGCATATATGGTGGCTAACATACGCAAATGAGAGCGAGAAGGGAAAGCAAAGGCACGGTCGAGAAACTATGATCAAGAAGTGATCCTAGAACAACCTACATTCAGGCATAACACGAGACCGTGTTCTCTTCCCGGACTCCGCAGAAAAGAGACCATCATGGCTACACTCGCTGTTGATTCATTTTAATTAAGTTAACTTTCAGGTTTTCTACAACCGGACATTAACACATTCCCATCTGCCCATAACCGCGGGCACGGCTTTCGAAAGTTCAAATCCCTGTAGGGGTGTCCCAACTTAGCCCATCACAAGCTCTCACGGTCAACAAAGGATATTCCTTCTCCCAAGACAATCCGATCAGACTCGGAATCCCGGTTACAAGACAACTCAACAATGGTAAAACAAGTCCAGCAAGACCACCCGCTGTGCCGACAAATCCCGATAGGAGTTGCACATATCTCGTTCTCAGGGCACACCGGATAAGCTAAGCGTATGGGAGCCAACGTAACCCAAGTTGCCAAGGGACGGCCCCGCACGGTGCGCTAGGTTGGACCAACACTCAGAGGAGCACTGGCCCGGGGGTTTAAAATAAAGATGACCCTTGAGTCTGCGAAACCCTAGGGAAAAAGGCTAGGTGGCGAATGGTAAAATTGTTAAGAGGAAAATGAATCAACTCACTCCTTTACTAGATGGCATCTGCTATTTATACAAGGGAAAGGATACCATTGGAAAAGGTGTCTGTTCAGAGGAGGTGCCTGTTCGGCAGGTAGCAACGCGGCCGTTTTACAACTGCCTGCGGTTAGTACAAGCAGGGATTAATCCCATAATTAACACATGGTTAATTAATTCTGACACTCCCCCTAATCAATGCTTGATCTTGTGAGCAGACATCATCTTGATAAAGTTTCCTCCAAAACCCCGTGGGAAAAATGAGGATAGAGGTGTTTGATATGTTGGCCAAACTCCTTCAAACCCAGTAGGAAAAATAAGGAGAAAATGCCGCAACATATGATGATTATTGTTTGTTTAACTCAATATGAGAAAACCCCATAGAATTAAAGGACAATAAATATGTCATATATACTTTCTTAAAAACCTCGGTGGGGAAAACAGAAAATATGACATATGGTCTTGTGTTGATATTACCTCATTAAAAACCTTCATGAGAACCTATAAAGTAAACCCATGAAGGGAAAAAGAGTATAATATGATGCTTTTAACAGGAACAATTCAGGAAGATACTCCCCCTGATTCTTGCAAATTCCGAAGCCGTCATATACCAATTCCATGAACATATTTCCGGAATGTAGAAGTTGGTAGAGACTTGGTGAACAAATCAGTCACATGATTTTACTTACAAGATATGCAATATAGTGATATTGCTTATTATGTAACCTGTTTGCATTCGGGCAACACAAGCAACATTATCTTTGAGATAATGGTTGGTGGATGTAGCCATGATGTCTGTTTCGAAGACTCTTCATGAGAGGGCTACCACACCTAGTAGGAACACTAAGCTTGTCTACGATCTGACATAGTGGGGATCTGATCGATGTATCCAATGATATCGGTGTTCACATTTCTGTGAAACTGAAAAACCAGGACAAAATGTTTGATGCCTTGGAGATATCGAAAGATATTCTTGAGTACCAACCAATTGTGTTGGTGGATCCAATGGCTTATGGAACATTGAGTCCCAATATCTCATTTCCATCATCTCTTGGTCTAAATCGTTCTTTCTCTATGTCTAGAGAATGAACTACCATGAGAGTTATGGATGGATAAGATTTATCCACAATGAATTTCTCCAATATAATTTGGATATAGACAACATAGTAAACCATAATGTATGAATGAAGGTGCTCAAGTTGTAGTAACGAGCGGTATTTTGGTTTACCCAAATCCTTCATTTTAAACTCCGTTATTTAGATGATTACATGTGTCATCATTGCAGACACACAAATATGGATAATCATCATTGTAGGAGTAACCCTTGTGCATAAGGAACCCACTGTGTCGGTTGTACCATATGTACCGACAACAATAAGCCGTATGGTGACTTACTGATACTACACAGTGTATGTTGCATTTTGTATTTCGATTCAGAATTGAGATTCCATCGGGAATCAATCATATATGTCTGAATCTAGTGATCCACATGGATATGTAATCACTACATCTATCAACTGCAAAGATAGATGATTTTATGCTGCCAATGATATAAGTTATCAGAAAGAGATTCCACCTCTGGAGAATAGTTGGGTATCTGCGTGAACCCTTGTGCTACAATACTTGCTCTATATTTCACCACCTTGTTGTTCTCAATTCTGTTTTCAGAAGAAAACTGGTGTAGGTATTGCTTATGAATACCTTCCCATTATTGAGCAAGATTATTTCTACCAAGATTATACCCTTTGCTTGAGTTCAGTCCGAGTGTTGTTCACACTTTGCCATGGCCATGGTCTTTGGATCTGAATCACTTGAACGGTTTTTTCAATCTAGTTGAGAAATGTATGTCGACAATTGTAGACTTCCGGTTATATGTTTCTCCAGAATCTATATATCAATATATAGTTGATCGAAATTTCGTTATCCATGGTGACTGCTTGCGATTTCCTAATGCGATTGAGTCGGGTATTCCGGTGTCTCGGTCATTGTGTGCACTATGACCTGGATTGGTGGAGGTTTCCCGTCCACTGGGTGTATACTACCCATTAGGTGTCTGTCAACATGAAGTTGACTTGCATTTACTGATTCACATGCCTTGATATCCTTGCTTGCAAGAAGCTAAATCCTGATGTACTATTGCCATACATCTCCCCCTATTGCTTCGAACGGGGAGTGGAGTGATTCTTATTGGTACCTTCACTCTTTCAGGCATATTTTGCAGGATTGTAGGATTGTGTGACACCTTTATAGTCAGCAAATGAATCTGGCAGGTTGCAATGTGTTGCAAATGTTCTGAACGCATGGTTCAGATCTTTGAGTATGTGGATTTGAGGCAGAAATGTGTTGAACATTCCACTAATTTCCTGGCATTCTTTATGGTACTTGAAACCTCCCCCTAATGCCTGGAAATGTTCCTCATTGAATCAGCATACTGGCCTTGAATAACTCCCCATGTGAGGGGCTTAAGGTATTGACGATAATATAGTTATTCCTCACATAGATCCCAACTATATGTTGAGGGGCCAATGATGTACGCCGGGTGGTGATATCGGTATGCAACCGAATTACCGCAGATAGGAAATACTTGGTAGATATCCACATATCAAAGATAGAGGGGCATAATATTATGCAGTTCTGTCATGAGCGTGTAAAACTGCATGACTCCAACGTAAAGTTGGTAAGTTGCAATTACAAAGTCAAGACAATGCAATGAGCTTAACTCTTTGGATAGGATTCTACCAAACCATTTTGAGTCTAGACATTAGGACAAATTGCTAAACTTCAATCCGAGGGCCATAGAGAAGGCACTCAAGGAGAATTCTGCAATGTTATCCATTCGATTTGGTTGAAATCATTGCCAGGATAATAAGCCAATGGTTTCGTGTGAATAAAGCACACACTTAAGACCATCATGTAGATATGTCTTTTAGAACCATGGAATACCTGAATAGTCTACTCAATGGTTGGGAAGAGCCATTTACCTCGACTTGATGCATTCAAGGAGTCTGAGTGGTTAGGCATACACTTTAAGGTGTGCGAGCCTTAAAATTTACCTCCCTGTGTCACATGTAGTGCACACAAAATCCAAATATTGTAAGAATTAAGCATCATAATAATCATAAACCATTGGAATTGCTGATAGTTTCGGTTTCAACCCAATGTCAATGATGACCAATGCTGGAATGCCAAGTTTGTCATGCAAAAGACACTCTGGAAAACTATCTCGCATGCAACATGTGCTACGGGTTCTGTAGTATGTGTAGTACAACCCAAATGATACATAGAGAATGTGCTTGCCATATCCGTTGCATGTGATAAAGAGAAGATATTTCTCCTTGTTGTCGGCATAGGTTTCGCTATGGAAACCATTTTTGACGAACATCTCTATAGCTTAATAGGGTACGAGTTAAACTTGGGAAGCAATGAAACATCCCGACGTTACTCGAGTACCCACGGGATAGTAAATATTACTCGAGTTGAGCCAACAAATACCTCATCGCATCTAGCGATTTTAAAATATCTACTTTCTCTCAATGAGAGTGGAAACATTGGACTTCCCTGAGTATAGAGTTTGTGGTGCAAATGTCCACAAGCCACATATCAATTTTCATCGGATTGACTCCCGTAGAAATCTATATATAGACATGAAGATTCTCAAGAAAATTAATGTCGGATATATAGAATACATACAAATGAATTTGTATCAAAGTGCTGATACAATATATTGTGATATACAATATATAATGACAACAATAATCATGTTCTTGTTAGAACATCATAAATGGACATAAATAAATAGATCACTAAGGAGACTAAGGGACTAAATGTACAGTCTCCAAACATGTCGGTTGATGCATATTCAACCATCATGCTCTCCATGCTCATACGGTCTTGTGACAACTTGATGGTGTCAGGTTGAGGGTTTGAAGTGAGTTCCAAACCATTAACCTTGAGGTCCTTTGCGTCCCAGTGGCATGGCATGGATTGCACGCGCTATCTCATGGGATGCAAGACTGATCTTGATGTCCATGACCTGCTTAAGTAAGTTGTGGCCATTGAGGGCAAGTGCCTCAAATTGTTAGCCATCGATTACTTATAGGGCAAGCCAGAGATAATTAATTTACAAGAAGTAAATTAAAAATCATCATGGTTTTGTAATAAGAATGCAAAAATTTGACTCAAGTGTATAACTTGAAAATGCTCAAGCTCAATTGTGGGAACATAACACATTGAAGATCATGCAGATGTCACAGTAATAGAGTTACTCTACACATGGGCAGTAGATCCAACTCATTACCTTGTGTTTTCCTAATATTAAGGTAGATGTTATTGTCAAAAATTTACAAGTTTTGTTGTGCGGGAGAAATCAATCTCGACCGTTGTGACATGTTCATGAAGAACATCAAAATCTCAATTGCAAATAGACGTATTAATCTCGACAAGTAGCGAACATGGAGATACATGCATTCTGGAATACATCGTACTCAACAGAAATACACCACTATTATAATGAATAGTAATGATGTTGCAAACTTGATGTTCAAGTGAAAAACTTGAATTGTATAGACCTCAAATTAAATGAGATGATATTGTATCAAGTTGCAAGATAATTCAGCAGGATGAATTAATATTTTGCGAGAGAAAATTAATCTCAATCGCTATGAAATTATTTTGCGAGAGAAAAATATTCTCAATCGCAAATCAATATTGTTGTGCGAGAAAACTTAATCTCAATTGCAAAACAATATCATTGTAATAATAGGACATGTTATAGGGATTGCTAAAAAGCAAACACATCGAACATGCCACATATAATAACCACATATTTTCTGGAATGTTGAAACTCAACAGAAAATGCAGTAATTAATAGGGTCTAAACTAGTTAAATACTAGTAAATAGTACTGTTAACAGAATCCAATGTGCAAAATCCCAGAAATAGGATACGTTGCACAATCGGTCTGGACCACTGTTCGACCTGTTTTCAAATTCATGCAACTGCAAGGACCTTGATGCACAATGTCGAAGGGATAAGGTTCCTTATCCTCTTGTTTTCATGTGCGGATATGAAATCCCAATGGGGAATTTTTCTATGCCACAACAGCCTTTCGAGACAGGCTCGCCGACCGTAGGTGCCTCAGCTTCCGTTGGGTACAACGACGCGAGCGCCGCGCGGGGGAAGGGGACCCTCAACGACAGCCTGGAAGGTTGCGCCATGGCCGGAGGGAGGAGCGACCGCGGCGCGCGCGCTTCAGCCAGCGCCGGCCAGAGGCCGCCATCATGCCTTCTGCAAGTGAGGCCTTGGTCGCAGGCGCTGCGTCAGATGCAGGTGGGCGTTGCTATGGAGGAACGGCCGGGGGCCTCGTCATCCGCTGAGAAGCGGCCGCGCCGTCATGGCCCGTCGCGCTCACGCAGTCTGCAGCCGTAGCGCGGACGAAGAGGGCCGACGTGCTTCTTGTCAGCCGTAGGCCACTCATGCCGTTCAAAATCGATAGCGTCGATCCATTAAGAGGTAAGAACATCCCGAATTGTAGAAGATTACCTGCACGCTTACAGTTCTTGTTTGGATTTTCAATCCATTGATCAAGGGTGCCTTTTCCATTCGTCTTTTCCTCCGTTGATGTCTTTCCGATGGAAGGTTGCGAACATTGTCCTGATTCCATCCCCACATGCTCGGATGAAGCAATTCTCGTAAGTGCAAGGACGTTAGGAAAAGCAATCAATAATTGAATCTTTGATTAATCACAAGCAGAGAAGATCAAATAAGCAATCTATTGACAAATTCCCTTCTCTATGCAGAACGGCGGTTGCCGGTTGACTCGTCACAGGTCACAGCGATTAGCGCTAATTAGCCTGATCGTGTAGTGACGCCAGCCGCTCGGAAGCCACGCCGCCGGGGCAAGCCAAGGCCGCTCGCCGTTGTTGTTCGAGGGCCGTAGTCGGGGAGGCACCGGGTTCCGCGGGCAGGCGTTTCAGGCGTACATAACCGCTGCCTGGGATGGCCTATTTCTCTCGTCGGAGAGCAAAGGGTTGATAACATGTTAAGAGGAAAATGAATCAACTCACTCCTTTACTAGATGGCATCTGCTATTTATACAAGGGAAAGGACACCATTGGAAAAGGTGTTTGTTCAAAGGAGGTGCCTATTCGGCAGGAGCCGACGCGGCCGTTTTACAACTGCCTGCGGTTAGTACAAGCAGGGATCCCATAATTAACACATGGTTAATTAATTCTAACAAAAACCAAGGTTGGGCCTTGCTGGAGGGGTTTTATTCAAGGCGAATTGTCAAGGGGTTCACATTATAACTCAACCGTGTAAGGAACGCAAAATTAAGGAACATAACACTGGTATGACGGAAACTAGGGCGGAAAGAGTGAAACAAAACACCAGGCATAAGATCGAGCCTTTCACCATTTACCAAGTATATAGATGCATTAAAATAGACAAGATATAATAATGATGTCCCAACAATAAACATGTTCCAACAAAGAACAAACTCCAATCTTCACCTGCAACTAGCAACACTATAAGAGGGGTTGAGCAAAGCGGTAACATAGCCAAACAACGGTTTGCTAGGACAAGGTGGGTTAGGTGTTTGACATGGCAATATGGGAGGCAGGGTAACCAAGTGGTAGGTATCGTGTCATAGGCATAGGAAAAGTGCGAGCATCTAGCAAGCAAAGATAGAAGTGATTTCGAGGGTATGGTCATCTTGCCTGCAAAGTTCTCCGAGTTGACGTTAGCTTGATTCTCGTAAGCGTACTCAACGGGTTCCTCGATCACGTACTCGTCTCCCGGCTCTACCCAAAGCAAGAATACAAGCAAAGGAGGACACAATCAACCACATGCAATGCACAAGTAACATGATGCAAAACATGACATGACATGCGGGACGTGATATGCGATGCATATGCATGCTTCGGAAGGGAAAAATTGAACCTGGCCTCAACTTGGAAAACGAAGAGTGCCACTGGAAAAATGAGTTGATTTCGGTCGAAATCGATATAAAGATCATCGGAATCGGATGCACGGTTTGCAAATAACAAGCAAAACAAATATGGCACCGAACTGCGATTAACAGCACGAGGCCATCTAAATGCATCAAGAACAACAAGTTACTGCACTCTAACATAACAACAAAGCACATGGCAGGGGTCCACTCAAGATTCTTGACAAAAGATGACCACTGAGCTACGGCTAATTCACTCAATAGCAGGATCAAACAAGCATGGCAAAAGTGCAAAAGTTATCAGGTTACAGACTTGATGAAAATAACATGTCAGGAATTTAACATCAGGAAGCAATGTTTGGAGCAAGATAACAACATGCTACATGAACATAACATGGCAAACCAAGGCATGGCATGAAGCTACTCAAAGCATACAACAAAAGTCCTTTACTGACCATAAGCCAAAAGGGATCAGAAAATACAATGGCAACCATGTGAACATAGCAACTTTTGTTAACAGATTCAGACTTAGCAGAAAACTGGAATATGGCAAAACAGATAACAAGTAAGCATGTTTACGAGCTCGATGCACTCACCACAAGGCATTGCATGACCAACTAAGCATACACCCAGCAAGTAGACATGGCATAGAAGCTAAACATGGCAAGAACAACCTCATAGCATGCACAGATCAACTACAACAACCTCGGCAAAATTGCTTAACATGTAAACAATCTGCCAGGGAAATTTTATAGTAAAAGTAGAGCTCGATTGAGTCAAGCTAGGGTGCTCCATAATTACAAAAAAAAAGCATGGATGAATAGAGCACGACAATATCTACAAAACATCCTTACTGATCATGCTCAAAAGAGGCATGGATCACTCTGTAGCAACGAGAATACATGGAATAAAAATATTAACAGGGCAAAGACTTAGAATATTTCTAAGTCCCTGAAATCAGCAACATTACGAGAGCTACTTTGCATGCTTGTGCTAGCCACCACAAAGACTACAAAAATACATGGCATACACCCCTGTAAAGATGGCATGGCATACTTCAAAACACATGTAGGGCTCAAGTTCATAGGAGGCACACAATAATCATGGCAAAAATGACAAATGTCCAATCACTGATAAGAATTTGAAACTAACATTGCATAGCACTCTTGCAACAGCATTTAGGGCATCAAGATGAGCTCAAATGAACATGGTGCAATGGAATGAAATGAAATACTCGTCGAGACGAACAATTTGATATGCTACACGCCCAAAACGAAGCCACAGATGCAGAGTTATGATGCGATGAAGAATGCCAAAAATTACTGAAACTAGGAACAAAGTCAACCCTTAGGGTTTCAGATCCAGATCTGGATCGGGCGGTGTGCGGATCGAGGTTCGCCAGGGAGCTCGCCGGAGTTGAAGAACTCGCCGGAGTTGTACTTGGGGGCGTCGGAGTTGGCCAGATCCGGTCGCCGAGGCGGTGAGGGACGGCAAGGGCGGCGGTGGTGGTGCGGCCGGGCGGCGGTAGCGCGGCGGGGCGGCGCCGGAGCGAGCGCGGCGGGGGGCTGAGGCGGCGCGGCGGAGCGGCGAGGCGACGGGGCGCGGCACGCAGGCGGCGGGGCGCGAGCCCGATTGGCGGCGCGGGAGGGCCAGCCGCGGGCTCGGCGGGCCGGCGCAGTGAGAGGCGACTGCGGTGACACATGGCGGCTCAGGAGTGGGCGGCGGTGCCGGCGGACATGTCCGGCCCGGCGGATTTCGTCCGGCGCGCGGAGGAGAAGGGGGCTAGGGTTTGAGATCCGGAATTTCGGGGAGGAGAAGCTTTTTTATAGGGAGAGGGAGCTAGGAGGCTCCAAATTGAGCACGGTTTACGGCCACGCGATCGTGATCGAACGACCGATATGATGAAGGGGGTTTAGCTGGGCTTTGGGCCACTTTGGAGGGGTGTTGGGCTGCAACACACACGAGGTCTTTACGGTCCCTCTGTTAACCGTTGGAGTATCAAACGAAGTCCAAATGGCACGAAACTTGACAGGCGGTCTACCGGTAGTAAACCAAGGCCGCGTGGAGAGTCTCGATCCAATCCGAGAATGTTTAACACCGCACATGAAAAGAGGTAGAAAGGGACAACAGAGGGCATAGGAGCGCTGGAATGCAAAACGGACAACGGGGAAAATGCTCGAATGCATGAGACGAATACGTATGCAAATGTGATGCACATGATGACATGATATGAGATGCATGACAAAGACAAAAGCAACACGAAGGCAAAAACCCAACAACGAGGAATATATCATAACTTAGTGCCGGAAATGGCAAGAGTTGGAATACAAATATGGCAAGTTACATACGCGGTGTTACAGCACGGGGTCGTCTAGGACGTGCACTCGATGATGGTGTACATGTTCTCGTGAGCTTGGACTCCTTAATGAATGTGTGGCTCCGCTCACATCTATGTATGCACATGAGAGAGGGGTCAAATAGTATACCATCCTCGAAAGATACAAATGAACATGTGTAAAGGAGATGATTCACTTTTATGTATGTGAATTAGATGTGACATGTGTCACTTGCCAAATGGACTCTTGACATGGTGATACCCGAAGGATGCTTCGCATATCACACCCTATACTGAATAGTTATACTGAATCTTTGGATACTAATTGGAGCATGTCGTATAAAGATCATCACAACGGTTACTTCATATGCTTGATAAAATCATCACATCAATCAACGGGCGCAACAAAGCTCGCCTATCACTCTAGTATACAGAGATACTAGATCATTGATGGTGCGCGTTGCTGCGCCCTGTCCATTTTGACACTATAATGTTAATGATTGATGTTAGAGTAGTCCTTATGGTACACGACTTCCAGTCTAAGTCAGTTTTGTACCCCTACCCCAAGTCGGTTTGTACCCTTTTATATACTCTTGTATGCCGCACCAAATCAATCAATAAGAAACAGTTTTATTCAGCTTTCATGGTATTAGTTACCGGTCCCAGGGTCTAGGGTATGGATCCGCCTACGCCGCCGCCTGGCTACTTCGAGCGTCGGGCCGCACTCATCGCCAAGGCTGCCAATGCCGCGGCCGCTTCTCTCTCGGCCCTCACCACAAAACTACCCTACACCCATCCTCGTTGCACCAATATCTCTTGCCGACACAATCTCCAATGTCAGCTCCTACATCCCCATAGTTCTTGATCTCGCCGCCCACAACTACTACCATTGGAGATATCTCTTCGATCTCCACCTCGGCCGCTGCAACCTGCGCTGGCATGTCACCGCCAACTATCTTCCTCGCCCCGACGATCCGCAATGGTTGAAAGACGATCTCGCGATCGTCCAGTGGTTCTACACCCGCATCACCATCGAAATCTTCAACATGCTCGATCATGATGGCGCCACCGCTGCCAACATCTGGCACTCCCTCCGTCAGCTCTTCCAAAGCAACACCGACGCTCGGAAAAACGCTCTCCACACCGAGCTTCGCAATATGGTGCAAGGAGACGCCCCAGTGAACCTATTCTGCCAGCGCGTTAAGACCATTGATGATGAGCTCCGCGAACTCGGCGATACAGTCAGCGACTCACAGCTAATCAACATCGTTGTTGTCGGCCTCAGCAAAGACTTTGACAAGCAAGCCTCGTTCACACCGATGATACGGCCTCCTCCTACCTTCGCTGAAGTTCGTCCCCTGCTACAACTTGCGGCGGAAACAGAAGCTCGCAAGGACTCTCGCCCCAAGGTCTTTCATGATGCAGCTCGTCCTCCTCTGTCGCCTACACCAGCGTCGCCTTCCATGCCGGCTCCTGCCGCCGGGCCGTCCGCATCGTCATCTGCTCAACCACCCCCAGGCTGGCGCCCTAGTCCGAACTACCGCGGCAAAAACCTTATCTACAGGCCGCCGTCGACTCGTTCGGTTCCGCCTACGACATCACCAGCACCGAGTCCTGCACCACCCACCAGTGCTCCATCTGCGGTTGCATGGCGGCCTCCTCATGATCCTTGGACGGGGCTCGTTCAGGCATGGCCCATGCCTTGGTCCGCTCCGTCCGCCCTCGGTGCTCCGCCGACATACTCAGGTGCCTGGCAACCCGGCCTTCGGCCGCTTGATGAAGCTATGTACCTAGGGTAGGGGCATGGACCTGTCCAAACTGACCTACCCAAGGACATCTTCAGAAGAAATCATCTTTCAATCGACTTGGAGGTGTTCCACTCGACAGACTCAAAGATACTCGACCAAGAAGCAACCACTCGACCAAGACCAAGCCACTTGATAGTCAGGAGACCTAAAGGCACTCCGCATGCTAACGGTCGGTTATTAAGTAGCTTTTTTGGTCATCATAGCACTTTATTACTAGTGTTACCAGTAACGCCCTGCCTTAATGTACATTGAACCCTTTATAACGTGGGCTAGCTGGGGTCCTGGCGCACTCTATATAAACCTTGCGTGCTTACAACTTCTCCATAGCTAAGATCTTGCCTCTCCATACTTACCCCCATACACTACTGTCAGACTTAGAACCACGACAGTTGGCGCCCACCGTGGGGCAGGTGTTTTTAGCGGAGTTTTGGTGGAGGGCCGCGAGATCCGTCTCGGCGCGCTCACGTTCATCGCTGACGACTCCGCTTGGCTTCAGGAGGCTCCGCTCGACGTGGACGCACTCCCTGTCCGCGGGGCAACGCACTTTAGCGCGTGCGTCCGTGGCGTTCTCCTGCGGCAACCGTCGACCCCCGACCGGTCGGCCCCTGTGTTGTCCTCCCTCCTTGTTTCCTGCCGGCGCAAGCACTCCGGTCGGTCGAGACTTCAGCGGTGGGTGAGACACGCGGTGGCACGCCAGTCGGCCACCCCTCAAATCGCGGCGATCGAGCCCGACGAATCCCTCTATGGCCTGTTCGACCTGTCGCCTGGCTCCGCAGAGACCGCGTCCGAGTGCGACAGCAGCGATCCGACGGCGGAGGTTCTAATGGTCGATGGACCGCCCAGTCCTCCCGGTTTTCCCCGCACCGACGGAGGCGCGGGTGGAGGCGACCCGTCGCGTCCCCATGAGGAATATCTTCCCGAGCCTATCACGTCGCTGCAGAGAGAAGAACTTCGCCGCCGGAACATGGATGCACTGCACACTCCTATCGTTGGAGAAACCCCCGAGGCTCGTGCCTTGGAAGACGCGCGCCTAGCAAATTTGGCCGAGCGCACTCAGCTGAAGAACCTCCAGCGAGCACTCGGCGAGCGTGCGCGACAACGGGTTCCAGAATCCAGTCGACGTCAGCTCTTTCCGCCCCCGCAGGTATACCGAACTCCGATTCAGAATTTAGCAGCTGCAACCCATATAGTAGAGTCGATTCAGCCTTCCTAGTCGGAGGCTGGCAGAGGCTTGCTGCAGATCAAAGCGTTACTCCGGGCAGCAGGAGACCAGAATTCTGCTGTTTCTCAGTCGCGGAACAGGATTCATAGCAGATCCGTTGCTGCAGACACGGTCCAGTCGGCCCATAGCCCGAGATCGCCCCGAGGCGTGAGGGACGTGGAGACCGACGTAATCAGTACGGGAACAGTGAGCAGTATGATCACCGATTCGATCGTGATGATCGACGTCGAGTGCCCACCCCTCCCGCGAGGAGCGGGTCGTATGCGCCTCGACGGCAAGATGACAGGCGCCCTAATAGTGTTGGGCCAAGGATTCAAGTCGACCCCAGAGAACCAGGCTTTGATGCAAGATCCATTCTCGTTCAATGTTTGGTCAACAGGAACAGAGCTCACCGAGAAGGTCACGACAGAGATGCACCTACCAGCGGCAGAGTACACGTTTCGGAGCCAGAGTGCTTTAGCAGAGCCATCAGGGCCGCTGTGATTCCTCCCAACTTCAGGTTGGCGACTGGAGTCAGTAAGTTCATTGGTGAGTCCAAACCCGATACTTGGATTGAAGACTATCGAGTGGTCGTCCAGATTGGCGGCGGCAATGATGAAGTGGCCATGAAGCATCTGCCTCTCATGTTGGAGGGCTCGGCCAGAGCGTGGCTAAATCAGTTAGCACCCAGCAGCATTTACACTTGGGAAGATCTCGCCCGAGGGTTTGTCACCACATTTGAAGGAACATGCAAACGACCGGCAGGGCTGACGGAACTACGGTCTTGCGTGCAGAAGCCGAATGAAACTTTGAGGGACTATATCCAGAGGTGGATCACGTTGCATCACACAGTTGAGAATGTGCCTGACCACCAAGCAGTTTGCGCCTTCAAAGAAGGCGTTAAGTACAGAGAACTGAATCTGAAGTTCGGTCGAACCGGAGATATGTCTCTGAATTGGATGATGGAGATTGCCACCAAGTACGCTAATGGTGAAGATGAGGATCAACTCAGGAGTGGCAAGCTCAAGCCAGTCGCTCAAGAAGCCGGAGGAAGTTCCAATAGGAAACAGAAGTGGAAAGCCAAGCTGCTCCTGGGGAAGCCTTGGCTGTGACTCAAGAAAAATTTAAGGGGAAACCCAAAGGACCTTGGAACCCCAAGAAAGTTAAAGACCAGGACGGAAATGATGTGTTGGATTTGCCGTGTCACATCCACACAAAGAAAGATGAAGAGGGTAATTTCATTTACCCGAAACATACCACTCGACAGTGTCGACTCTTGATCCAGCAGTTCCAGGGCAAGCAGCCCAAAAATAAGAAAAATGAGTCGGACAAAGTTGAGGACAACGAAGATAGTGACGACGGATACCCTCAGGTCAATTCCACTCTGATGATTTTTGCTGATGTTGAAAGCAAAAGTCGACTGAAAGTTATCAACCGAGAGGTGAATATGGTCGCTCCGGCGACACCCAGTTATCTGAAGTGGTCTCAAACTGCCATAACTTTCAGCCGGTCCGATCACCCAACGCACATCGCCACCCCTGGGAGGCAAGCTTTGGTGGTTGACCCAGTTGTTGAAGGCACTCGACTGACCAAAGTCCTGATGGATGGTGGCAGTGGTTTGAACATATTATATGCTGAGACGTTGAAAGGGATGGGCATTCCGATGTCCAGACTCAGTGCCAGTAACATGAGTTTCCATGGAGTTATTCCTGGGAAGAAGGCTGAATCACTCGGCCAGATTGCTCTTGATGTGGTTTTCAGTGATTCCAAGAATTACCGCAAAGAAAAGTTGACATTTGAAGTTGTAGACTTCCAGAGTGCCTACCACGCTATTTTGGGCAGGCCGGCTTATGCACGCTTCATGGCCCAACCATGTTATGTGTATCTCAAATTGAAGATGCCTGGCCCCAAAGGTGTGATCACTATTACGGGCAATCGAAAGAAAGCGGAAGTATGTTTTCAGAAAGGTTCGAAGATCGCCGATGCTCAGATGGTAGTGGTGGAGTTACAGGAATACCAGAAGACTGCAGACCCGAGTGATTTGTTGCGAGCCAAGAAGCCCGCTACAGAATCAGCTTTTCAGTCGACTGGCGATATGAAGACAGCTCACATCCACCCGACCGACCCCAGCGGGTCGCCAACTCATATCTCGACAACACTTAACTCCAAATAGGAAGAAGCGCTCATCCAGTTCCTCCGTGAGAACTGAGACATTTTCGCATGGAAGCCTTCTAACATGCCGGGTGTTCCCAGGGAGCTGGCTGAGCACCGCCTAAGAGTCGACTCAAAAGTAAAACCTGTCAAGGAACATCTCCAATGGTCCGCCGTCCAGAAGAGAAAGGCCGTTGGCGAGGAGGTGGCTTGGCTCTTAGCAGCGGAGTTCATCCAAGAAATCTACCACTCCGAGTGGCTCGCCAACGTTGTTATGGTCCCCAAAAAGGACAAGTCACTTCGCATGTGCATTGACTTTAAACGTATCAATCGGGCCTGCCCAAAAGATCATTTTCCTCTTCCCCGCATCGACCAGATAGTCGACTCAACTGCGGGATGTGAGCGACTGTCTTTTTTAGACGCCTATTCCGGGTACCATCAGATCCGTCTGTATGGACCTGACGAGATCAAAACAACCTTCATCACTCCATTCGGCTGCTTCTGTTATGTTACCATGCCGTTCGGCCTCAAGAATGCCGGAGCCACATTCATGAGGATGATTCAGAAGTATTTGCTCACTCAAATCAGACGGAATGTGGAGGCGTACATGGATGATATTGTGGTCAAGTCACGGAAGGGTTCCGACCTGCTGACTGACCTTGCTGAAACCTTTGCCAACCTCAGGAGGTATGATATCAAGCTTAATCCATCAAAGTGCACATTCGGAGTTCCTGGCGGAAAATTACTCGGTTTTCTCGTTTCTGAACGGGGAATCGACGCCAATCCATAAAAAGTCGATACTATACTCCGAATGAAAAGTCCTGTGCGAGTGCACGACGTCCAGAAGCTTACTGGTTGCTTGGCCGCCCTAAGTCGATTCATATCTCGTCTCGGTGAAAAGGCATTGCCTCTTTACCAATTGATGAAGAAGTCCGAGAAGTTCGAGTGGACTCCTGAAACTGATGCAGCATTTGCAGAGCTCAAAGCTCTGCTCTCCACCCAGCCGATGCTTGCTGCCCCAATCAGCAAGGAGATTTTGCTGCTTTACATTGCAGCCATAGGACAAGTCGTCAGTACGGTACTTACAGTCGAGCGGGAAGAAGAAGGAAAAATCTTCAAAGTTCAGCGCACAGTATATTATCTTTCTGAAGTCTTGACCCCATCGAAGTAAAGATATCCTCATTATCAGAAGCTTGTATATGGGATTTATATGACCACAAAAAAAGTTGCTCACTACTTCTCTGATCATTCCATTACAGTCGTCAGCGACGCTCCATTGTCAGAGATCCTGCATAACAGGGATGGAACTGGTCGAGTGGCAAAATGGGCGATTGAACTCCTTCCTCTAGATATCAAGTTTGAGGCAAAGAAAGCTATCAAGTCCCAGGCAATCGCAGACTTCGTCGTCGAGTGGATTGAACAACAACTGCCGACTCAGGTTCACTCGAAGCATTGGACCATGTTCTTCGACGGCTCCAAGATGCTGAATGGTTCCGGTGCCGGAGTGGTGTTGGTCTCCCACAGAGGAGATAAACTCAGATATGTTCTTCAAATCCACTTTGATTCCTTCAATAACGAGGCAGAATACGAAGCACTTTTATATGGGTTGCGCATGGCCATTTCACTTGGCGTCCGTCGCCTCATGGTCTATGGCGACTCAGATTTGATGGTTAATCAGGTGATGAAGGAATGGGATGTCAGAAGTCCAGCCATGACTGGTTATTGCAATGCAGTGAGAAAGCTGGAGAAGAAATTCGAGGGATTAGAGCTTCATCACATACCCCGACTGAAAAATCAAGCAGCTGATGATCTGGCAAAAATAGGTTCCAAAAAAGAAGCCATTCCCAGCAATATGTTTTTGGAACACATCCACACACCATCAGTTCAGGAGGATCCCTTCACTAAAGAGGCCCCGCAGCCAAAAAGTGCCACGGATCCGACTGAAGTTGAAATTCCAGCTGTGGTCGACCTGATCATGGAAGTCTTGGTCATCACTCCCGTCTGGACAGTACCGTACATCGCGTACATCCTAAGGAAAGGACTCTCAGAGGATGAAGAAGAGGCTCGACAAATCGTCCGTCGATCCAACGCCTTTACAGTCATAAAGGGACAGTTATATAGAGAAAGCGCAACTGGGGTCAGCCAGAAGTGTATTACACCAGAAGAAGGTCAGATGATCCTTGATGATATCCACTCGGGGACCTGTGGTCATCATGCGTCCTCTCGGACCATTGTGGCTAAAGCATACCGAGCGGGATTCTGCTGGCCAAGAGTCAATGAAATGGCAAAAGAGATAGTCGACAAATGTGAAGGATGTCAGTATTACTCCAATATGTCGCACAAGCCCGCGTCAGCCCTGAAAACCATTCCACTCGTCTGGCCCTTCGCTGTTTGGGGGCTGGTAATGGTTGGACCACTAAGAACGGGTAGGAGCGGCTTCACTCATGTACTGGTAGCAGTCGACAAGTTCACCAAATGGATTGAAGCCAAGCCTATCAAGAATCTTGATGCTTGCACTGCTATCAGTTTCATCAGAGAGTTGATATTCAGATATGGAGTTCTGCACAGCATCATCACTGACACTGGGTCAAACTTCGATTCCGACAAATTCAGGGCCTTTTGCGCCTCTCAGGGCACTCGGGTCGACTATGCTTCGGTCGCTCACCCCCAATCGAATGGGCAAGCAAAAAGGGCAAACAACCTAATTCTCAAAGGACTGAAACCCCGATTGATGCGTGATCTCAAGCACGCAGCAGATGCATGGGTCGACGAGCTTCCATCAGTCCTTTGGGGATTGAGGACAACCCCGAACCAATCGACCGGAAGAACCCCATTCTTTCTGGTCTATGGAGGCGAGGCAGTCTTGCCGAGTGACCTGCTTCACAACGCTTCCCGAGTCGAGCTCTACTCTGAAGATGAAGCAGAACAAGCCCGGCAAGACATAGTCGACCTCCTGGAAGAAGAAAGAGAAATGGCCATGATCCGATCGACCATCTATCAGCAAGACTTGCGTCGATTCCATGCCAGAAACGTGAAGAGTCGAGCCTTCCAAAAAGGAGACTTAGTCCTCCGAGTGGATCAGCAGAAACCACACAAACTCGCTCCTATTTGGGAAGGCCCCTTCATAGTCACCAGAGTCCTCCACAATGGAGCATACCACCTCTACAATGTCGATCGCCAGGTTGATGAGCCGCGAGCCTGGAATGCGGAGCTCCTCCGCCCCTTTTATACTTGAATTCTCACTCGGATGAGATGTAATAAGAAAAACTTCTGTAGTTTATTTATCAAAGACAAGAGCGTTATAATTTTCCCAGTGATTATTATTGTTTTTGTTTGCGTGAGAAATCCCCCAATGGATGGCTTAGCTGCGAATCCGCTTCGCCTAAGTTTGTAAAAACAATTTCCTACCGAGTGGCGAGCCAGCCTCCCACTCGGGGGCTTAGCTGCGAATCTGTTTCGCCTAAGTATTTAAAAAATCCTGCCGAGTGAAGAGCAACCCTCCCACTCGGAAGCTTAGCTGCAGTCCAGTACTCGCCTAAGTTCTCTCACTTGGAGAGTTAGCTGCAGTCTAGCACTCGCCTAAGTTTGAAAAAATCCTACCGAATGGAGAGCAATCCTCCCACTCGGGGCTTAGCTGCAATCCAGTACTCGCCTAAGTTCTCTCACTTGAAGACTTAGCTGCAGTCCGGCACTCGCCTAAGTTTGAAAAAATCCTACCGAGTTGAGAGCAATCCTCCCACTCGGAGGGCTTAGCTGCAGTCCAGTACTCGCCTAAGTTCTCTCACTTGGAGACTTAGCTGCAGTCCGGCACTCGCCTAAGTTTGAAAAAATCCTACCGAGAGGAGAGCAATCCTCCCACTCGAAGGCTTAGCTGCAGTCCAGTACTCGCCTAAGTTCTCTCACTTGGAGACTTAGCTGCAGTCTGGCACTCGCCTAAGTTTGAAAAAATCCTACCGAGTGGGGAGCAATCCTCCCACTCGGAAGCTTAGCTGCAGTTCAGTACTCGCCTAAGTTCTCTCACTTGGAGACTTAGCTGCAGTCTGGCACTCGCCTAAGTTCGAAAAAATCCTACCGAGTGGAGAGCAATCCTCCCACTCGAAGGCTTAGCTGCAGTCCAGTACTCGCCTAAGATTCTCTCACTTGAAAATATCCTACCGAGTGGAGAGCAATCCTCTCACTCGGGGGCTTAGCTGCAGTCTAGTACTGGCCTAAGTTCTCTCGCTTGGAGACTTAGCAGCAGTCCGGCACTCGCCTAAGTTTGAAAAAATCCTACCGAGTGGAGAGCAATCCTCCCACTCGGGGGCTTAGCTGCAGTCCAGTACTCGCGTAAGTATCTGAAAATCCTACCGAGTGGTGAGCCAGCCTCCCACTTGGAGGCTTAACTGCAGTCCAGTACTCGCCTAAGTACGAAACACATCTGAATCCTCAAGGACAACGAGGTGCGAGTCGACTGACACCTTCTCCGTGAGGGCTTCACCATAAATACAATGTGCGCTCCATCCTACTCTGCAGTAACGAGGTGCAGGTCGACTCCCACCTTTTCTTTGAGAGCTTCGCCACAAATACAATGTGCGCTCCGTCCCGCTCTGTAGTAGCAAGACGCAGGTCGACTACCACCTTTTCCTTCGGAACTGCGCCACAAATATAAAAGTTGTCTCGAATGAAGAACAATTCCCACTCGACGGGGGATTCATGAAGATATTTAACGACAAACCAAGTTCAGATAAACTCTAAAGGTTCCGGACCACAGATCGAAGTGCTCGGGCTTTCAGCCGGAAAGAGTTTAACGGTTACAAAAACCACTCGGCATCCCGAGGCAAATTTAAGGTGAGGCATAAAAGTTTGTTCACTCCGTGGGAGGAGGACTAGCAGGCTCGACGAACTCGTCTAGGTCGACGCCGTCGGCGATCCGAGTGGCTGCAGCGATGAAAGTCTCCATAAAAGATCGGAAGTCATGCTTCTGGGTGTTGGCGACCTTGATTGCCGCTAGCTTATCTTGACGCACCTCCTTGCAATGGACGCGAACCAGAGACAGCGCCACGTCAGCTCCACATCGGGCAGAAGATTTCTTCCACTCCTGCACTCGATAAGGGATTTCGTTGAGTCAAGTCATCAGGGACTCGAGATCATTCTGGGGCGTGGTCTCTGGCCAAAGTGTCGGGTCAATCCGCGACATGGCGACCTTCAGTCGAGCCAAGTAGTCCATGACACCGTCGATGCGGGATTCCAGTCAGAGCAGATTCATGGCAGTTTCATCTTTTACGGGAGAATTGATTGGGTCCAAACCTGACTCAATCCGCCCAGTCTCCTCCTAGAAGTTCTGGCAAAAATCAGCATTCACGAGGATAAGTCAATTTTCGTACACTGAGTCGACATAAAAAAATCAATCGAAACAAAATGTGCACCTTCAAGCTTGATGAACAACTTCTTGGCAAGGCTCCTCAGATAGCTCTCCAGATCGTCCCTCCTGCGAGCAATGCTTTCCATCTTCTCGCCCAGGATGAGATTCTCCTTCTTCTAGCGCGAGCACTCCTTGTTGGCGTCATTCAGAGCAGATTTCAGCCTGGTATTCTCTTCTTCTAACTGGCCGACCGAAGCCAGTTTCTGTTCAGCTAGAGCGATTCTGTCGTCAGCCTCCTTTCGAGCAGCATCCAAATCCTGATCCTTCTTCGCCAGAGCTTCTCTCAGTTTTTCTACAAAGAAATGATGCCTGATTCAGAAAGAGCACAAGGGTACTCAAGCCTAAGACAGACCAGTCGACAAATTCGTTTTACCAGTGGCATCGTCCTTGACCCTTTGCAGCTCTGTCTTGGCCAGCTCCAAGTCAAGGTTCAGTTAGATCTGCTGTTTCTCCAAGTCAGCAAAGCGAGCTCCAAGATCACAAGATTTTTGAAATCAAAGGGGAGAAGTTACTTTTACAGCAAAAAACAACAAAGTCAATAAGTACTAAGGCTACAGTCGACTGCCCGCAGTCCACCATAGCCTCGGGGACTACACCTAGTGGGTGCACTTTGCGTGCCCCCACCGGTTCTGATCCCACTCGACCGACCCGCCGGAGTCGAGTGCAGGGAGAAAAAAAAAAGAGAAGAAGAGAGAAAGAACTCAGACCACTGTCGACTGCCAGCAGTCGACCGCGGTCTCGGGGACTACACCCAGTGGGTGCACTTGGCGTGCCCCCACCGGTTCTGACCCTACTCGACCAGACCGAGTGGAAGAGAAAAAATATAAGTTCGATTTACACTCGACAAAATACAAAGACTACAGTCGACTGCCCGCAGTCCACCGTAGTCTCGAGGACTACACCCAGTGGGTGCACTCAGCGTGCCCCCATTAATTCAAAGTTCAACCAACGCACCCAGTGGGTGTACTAACGCAAAGATTTTCGGAGCAAAGATTTTTGGAAAGAGTCTTTAGATATCATATCCTAACAGAACAAGCGGCGACCAACTAATCTGAACGTTGCTTTGGAGAGCTGAGCTAGCGTCGTAGGCAGCCTGACTGGCGTCCCGCACCATCTTCATCTTCTCCATCATGACGCCTGCCTGGCGTATCGCTTCCCTGGCAGCATTCACTTCGTCTTCTAGGACATGATGGGTCGCAAAAACTGAAGGTGGGTCGACAGGGGCCTGAGCAGTCGACGAAGAAGGCAAGGCACTCGACAGTGGCACGACGAAGGTAACAGAACCCCGATTGGCGTCGCCAGTGTCCTGAACGACTGGTTCCACCCTCGGCGTCGACTGTAGCGCCTCGCTTGCAGGAGCTTGCCTATTCTTCCTCGTTAAAGACCTCTCGGGCTCTTCATCATCGTCGGGGAGGTCAATAATGTTGGGAGCTATGCAAAGTTCAATTGCTAAAATCACGTCACCCAATGATGCACATTACAGTTGAATCGACCGAACAAAGACAGTATGGCAGAAATCATACCCAGATTAGAAGTGACCGCATCCTCCATCACCTCATCATTGTCCCTGTAAGCTGAGGTCCCGGAAGTGGCAGCGCTGACAGTTCCAAAGTTCGTCCAGTTAAAACAAGAAAAACAAACAGCGCGGAGCATCGAGTGAATACAAAGAGAGACACTCACGCGGAAGCGACGGGGATATCAATCTTGATCTTTGCAACGCCTTCCGAGTCTTCGGCTCTGCAACTTTGGGGTGCTTTGGCGCCTTCTCAGTCGGGGTTGGTGAAGAGATCCGAGGAAGCTTCGAAGACTGACCAGCCTGAGCAGTTGCCTTTTTGCGGGCGCTAGGTCGTTCTTGGTCAAGCTTGGATCGCCTCTCCCTGCGAGGGGGCGACTCGACTTCTTCTCCATCGCTTGAGTCGTTGCTTCCTCCATCCCCTTCACCGTCGGAAGTCCACTCGCCACTGTCTCCGCCACTCGCCTCACCTTCCAGAGCTTGCTCTTGCTCTCCGTTGGGCATTGAATACATTTCAATAATGGCCTGAAAGAAAGCAGGGAGAACAAAGTCAGTCGACGAAGTATAGGCAGCTGCGTGAGTGAATTCAGATTACAAGCAAAAACTCAGAATTAGACCTTCTCTGGTGCATGAGACTGGTCGAATGGGGGAACTCTCCTGGCTCCCCTGGGGTTATCCTTGTTTCCGGTAATGCCCGACAGCCACTTCTCCAGTGTGTCGTCATCGACCTCCTCCGGGTGAATCCGAGTGGAGTCTTCAAGACCCGAATACATCCACATCGGATGGTCTCGGGCTTGAAGAGGCTGGATGCGCCGCTGGAGGAAGACCTCCAAGAGATCCATACCGGTGACCCCGTCACGGATAAGCTGGACCACTCGCTCGACCAGCACCCTCACCTACGCTTTCTCCTCCGGGAGCACCTTCAAAGGGGATGGTTTCCTCACTCGGTCCATGGTAAAGGGAGGGAGGCCAGTCGATTGCCCTGGCATCGACTGGTCTTTACAGTAAAACCAGGTCGACTGTTATCCGCGAACTGAGTCGGGAAGAATCATGGCCGGAAAGGAGCTTTTCCCTCTCATCTAGATACCAAGACCCCCACACATCTGGATCACTTGGGTCCTCTCATCACTCGGATTAGCCTTTTTCACTGTCTGGGAGCAACAAGTGAAAATATGCTTGAAAAGACCCCAGTGAAGCCGGCAACCCAGGAAATTCTCACACAAAGAAATGAAAGCGGCGAGATAAACGATTGTGTTGGGAGTAAAATGGTGGAGTTGTGCCCCTAAGAAGTTCAGAAATCCTCGAAAGAAAGGGTGAGGAGGCAAGGAAAATCCACGGTCGACGTGGGTGGCAAGAAGAACTCGCTCACCCTCCCGGGGTTGCGGCTCGGATTCCTTCCCCGGAAGCTGCGCCGAGTCATAGGGGATCAGCCCTCCCTCGGCCAGGTCGTCGAGGTCTTCTTGGGTGAGCCTCGAGTGGATCCAGTCGCCCTGGATCCAGCCCTTCGGCAGGCTGGTTCGCGAGGAGGATCCGCCCCGACTGGTCGCCTTCCCCTTCGACCTCGTCGTCGCCTTCTTTGCCCGCTCCAGAGCCGTCGTCTTCTCCTTCCCCATCGTCGCCGGCGAGACGCGTATGGAACGATGGCGTGAGGGCGAGAGTGAGCGCAGCAGAGGAGCGTGAAGAGGAGAAGAGATAATGGGGACGCACTGTTCGGGGGACCCCAGTCCAACGCCTTATATGAGGCCGCTTCCGAGTGGCTGACTGGCAGGCCCGGGCGGTTCTGTCAAATCCCGTAACAATCGCGCGCGCGATACATGGTGAAAAAGGTGGCGTGGGGATCGAGGCGGCTCCGCTCTATCCCATCCGATTACTATGGCCTCCCCCGTCCCGCGCGCTTCCAAAAATTTGGATCCCACGAAATCTGCGGGCAGCGAAACAACTTGTCAGACCAAAGGTCTCCTCCGCACCGTCACTCGGAGCCTTTCAAGTAAAGAAATTCACTCGACAAAAACCTAAGAATGGATCAAGGCGACTAGAAAGGAAGTCGCTGCCATCACTCAGGTTCATTGATCCGAAACAAGAAATGCTCATGGCATGAAAAATGAGTCGGAGAAGTGCTCAATGCCTTTCCCACGCAAACCTCGATCCATTCGGGGGCTAATGATGAAGCTATGTACCTAGGGTAGGGGCATGGACCTGTCCAAACTGACCTACCCAAGGACATCTCCAGAAGAAATCATCTTTCAATCGACTTGGAGGTGTTCCACTCGACAGACTCAAAGATACTCGACCAAGAAGCAACCACTCGACCAAAACCAAGCCACTCAACAGTCAGGAGACCTAAAGGCACTCCGCATGCTAACGGTCGGTTATTAAGTAGCTTTTATGGTCATCATAGCACTTTATTACTAGTGTTACCAGTAACGCCCTGCCTTAATGTACATTGAACCCTTTGTAACGTGGGCTAGCTGGGGTCCTGGCGCACTCTATATAAGCAACCCCCCTCCTCCGAGACAAGGGTTCGCACCCCTGTAATTCATACACGCATAATCCAATCGACCGCCTCTGGGCTCCGAGACGTAGGGCTATTACTTCCTCCGAGAAGGGCCTGAACTCGTAAACCTTGCGTGCTTACAACTTCTCCATAGCTAAGATCTTGCCTCTCCATACTTACCCCCATACACTACTGTCAGACTTAGAACCACGACACCGCCTACTGGTGCTCCCGGGGTTCTCAACCCCCGACAACCGGCCAATGCCTATCACGCCGCCCCGACGTATGCTCTTTATGGTCATTGCACCACCGACAGCGGCGCCTACTACACACCTCAGCCGGCCCTGCTCCCGACACCACCCTCACCACAGCCGGCCAATGCCTCTCACGTCGTCCCGACGTATGCTCCTTCTGGTCACTACTCCACTGACGGCGGCACCTACTACACTCCCCAACCGGCCCTACTGCCTTCACCATCATATCCGCCGGCACTGCTCCCAACGCCACCCTCACCTCCGACGCTCTATATGCATGATCCCCGGGTTCCTCACTATAATCATGTTAAACGCATTCTTTGGTATCTAAAAGGAACTGTCAATCATGGTCTCCACCTCAATAATTCTTCTCCAAACTCGCTTACCGCATACTCTGATGCAGACTGGGCTGGTTGTCCTGACACTCGAAGGTCCACTTCCGGTTTTTGTGTTTTTCTTGGTAACAATTTGATTTCTTGGTCTTCGAAAAGACAGGTTACAGTCTCACGTTCGTCGGCCGAGGCTGAGTATCGCGCTGTGGCACATGCCGTTGCAGATACAATATGTATTCGGCAATTACTCTCCGAGCTACACAGGCCTATTAAGCAGGTCACTATTGTCTACTGTGACAACATATCAGTAGTCTACATGACCGGCAATCCAGGTCAACACCGACGCACAAAGCATATTGAGATTGATATTGATATTGTTCGTGAAAAGGTTGCTCTTGGTCAGGTTCGGGTGCTTCATGTTCCCTCTACGGCTCAGTTTGCTGACATTTTCACCAAGGCACTGCCTACTAAGTCGTTTCAAGATATCTGTTTCAGTCTCAACGTCGTCGAGCCTGCCGTTGATACTGCGGGGGGATGTTAGAGTAGTCCTTATGGTATACGACTTCTAGTCCAAGTCAGTTTTGTACCCCTACCCCAAGTCAGTTTGTACCCTCTTATATACTCTTGTATGTCGCACCAAATCAATCAATAAGCAACAGTTTTATTCAACTTTCAATTGATAGAAATATGTGGAGCCAAATACTCTTCATGTTAAATTAAGTTAATATGGCAATTCATTTCATGTTGTGGCTTATGATGCAAAATTTCAAAAGTTGTACTGCTATAGAGAACTTCCTCTTGAATTGAAGATAGCATAGATAACTAAAGCCAATAAAAAAGCTATTTATCAAAATGATTATTTACTACAATAACAAACATGACTGCATTGCTGGTAAGATAATATATACGAAATGACTACCTTCTCAAGCCCTAGATCATAACTTGACGGCTTTCTCTAGCACATGAGCTTATTTTCCACCACTCTAGAGGGAAGCAATTTTATTAGTGCGAATTCCCTATGTTTATACTCAGTGTATATATATGCATGCATGTACATCCTTTAACGAATGGTAGGTCAAAGACTATGGTGAGGATTGACTAAATACAAGATACAGGTCCATAAATGATATCCTTTTTCTACAGATTTATGTTCTATGTATATTAATTATACTTGAAAATCAAACCTATTACCTCTGGCGACTCCAGGTTTGAACATAGATACAATAATAGCTCCCCTGGTGAATGCTCTTCTTGTTTGAAAGGTAGATCGTTGGATGGACTTGATAATGTGACACCAAAACCAGAAAGCCTTGACAAATCCTTAGTTGAATCCCAAAACCACCCATGCATGACTCCCATTTTATTTCCAAATTAGAATTGTATAGGAGCAGGCTTTAGAAAACAACAAGTTATAATCTGAATTAGTGGAACTTACTCTATGAAATTTAAATCATCGCGAGCATTCTTGTTGTCAATATTAGTATATTAAACTGATATGCTAAAAATAAAATATTACAAATAGGATACATGACCAAACTCTTGGCTATACCAAGAAAACATTTTTCTTTTGAGAATAACTGCTGGAGAAATGAAAAAATATAACATATGTCCTTGAACAAACTTATAAATGAGATGAATTAATCACATGTAGACACTGATTTAAAAATTTTCTATGAGCAAATCTGGAAACATTCAAGAGGTAGAAGAAAATTAAATGTATATTCTCTATGTAGATAATTCATGACGGTAACAGGTTAAGTAAACGATTAAGTAGAAAAATTAACCTGAATGTGGGGGCATGCAAAAGAGTTGATCAGTGAGAATCTTGTGTGGATAAGCAAGCCATAATTTACCATGAAGAAACTGAGTTTCTAACATAGAAATAGAAGAAATGAGTTGCCGAAATATAGATCTAACCAGGTCTACAAAGAAAAGAAATGAGTAAATATAGACACTAAAATTCGAAGCCTTCACCTTACTTTGTCAAATTCATAGGAAAAGAAGAATCAATTGATTATTGGTAGTAATAATGCCATATACTCTGACATTTTATAATCACCTCACCTCGACCAAAAATATTATACTAGTATGTAAATAAAGAACTCAAAGGCAGCAATTTAAACTTAGCAGTCAGATAACTAATACCCATGTGATATTCTCAAAATATATCGGATCAACATCACTTAAAAAGCAAAGACTGTATAGTAGAAAACAGTAAAAAAATGACCAAAGTGTTCTCCTTAAAAAAAGAACCAAAGTTCAATCCTAGCCAGCCATACGTGGATCAACATGTATAGGAATTTTGAACACAAGGGCACCGACATCGTTGAGTCGTTAGACTCCCTGATCCATGTGGAAAATAGAAATCCAAATCAGCAGAAAGTACAGAGCATCAAAGACAAAGGGAAAGGAATGATCTGTACCAGCAGAAAAGCCATGGGGAAGTATTCCTGAATCCTTTTCTCTGCCGATCCATCATCGTCACCCCTCTTCCCATCATCTCCACCACTCACAGGACAAACTGATGCCCAGCATGACCACAGTAGCGAAGTCTCTATATAGCCACCTGCTGACCTGCAAGCAAGCAAGCAGTACGAACAAACAAGAGTGAGCATGGACTCTAGAGTGGCAAGAACATGCGCCCATGTAGCAGGCAGATACAGACACGGATCAGAGTTTGCCAACCACAAATGGCCAAACTGATGGATCGAAAGGCCTCGTGACTACAATTGATCAGCCGAAAACTAAAACTAACGGGATCTTGGTTGGATGTATGTGAAGAGAAGGTGGAAAGTAAAATTGATCGTACCTCCTATCTATGACTGGGTTTCTGGTTTCTCTGCTTTCTTGCTGCCAAGTGCCAACGATCCATCCCCTGGCAGTTGAGACCGCCCCCATGGCTGCACCGGTCTGAGAGTGCCCCATGATGCCACCGTCCGAGAGCAGGATTTATCGATGGCGAGTGGGGATCGCTGCCCCTTCGATGACTGCATCCTCGCCTCCCTCCAGAGCCAGGATTCATAGGCGGCGAGTGGGGATCGCTGCCCCATCGATGTCCGCATCCTTGCCTTCCTCCCGAGTCGGACCCCTCGCGCCGTCGCGCGCCTCGCCTCCCTTCCGCGCCGGATCGATTCCCACGCGCGCATCGGCTGGATGGAAGCGGACTGCGTCGCCTCATCCTCTCGGTATGGAGCGCCTAGCCTGGATTGCGAACAGTTCTTTTATTGGCGTTTTTCGTACGAGTCAAGCGGGTCAGCAGCAGCAGCATCCCAATAAAGCCCAATCAACCACAGGCCATGAAGAAGGCCGCGAGAGTAGCATACCCTTTAGGACAGCCCGGCCAGGTCGCGGAAATGGCAGCTGAAACTTAGATCTGACGGGCAGAAACAATCTCAACGTGAAATCTGACGGCCGAAATCACTAGAAACGTGAGAGAGCTCGGTTTAGGTGTGGTTATACTGTCCTAAATGACATTTGGTTTGTTTTAGCCCCATTCTCATTATGAAACTAAGTTTACATTACAACAACGGCAAATATACGACAATGACCCGCTCCGCTAGGGTTCCTATCCTCGCCGCCGCCGCCCCGACCTAGCCTCCCCGCCGTCGCCGGCCGCCGGGCGCGCGCCTCCCGGCCCGCCCTGCTCCCCCCCTCCCCCTCTCCTCCCCTCCCCTCCCGCGACGCGCCCGCGCACTCCCGTGGGCTCCCTGTGGCCGCGGCCCTCGGCCCCGCCTCCCTCTCCTTTCCCCTGCCATCGCCAGCGAGCTTCGTCGGGCAAAGCCCTGGGGGCGCGGCGGCGGCGGGCCCTCCTTCCCTGTCCGCTTGTGGGCGCCGGCGCGGGGCGGCTCCTTCGAGCGGTGGCGCTGGACGTCCGCGGGATCCAGCGGCGCGGTGGCGGTTTCGCGGGGCGGCGGGGTGGCCTGCATGTGGCGGCGCTCAGGCGCCCCTCGTTCTGCGCGCGGGGCGGCTGCGATGCTCCCATCTCGGGAGGTGGCGTGCGGCCGGTCTCTTGCCGGATCCGGCCGGATCGGGCTTTGGGGGTCGGCCGGCGACGCCTGGCTCCGGTGGTGCGTGCCCGGTGGCTCCGGCGCTTGGAGCTCGCCGGGCGACGCGGGTAGGGCAGCGGCCGGGCGTGGCCGATGCTCCGGCCGTGGGCGGCGGCATGGGTAGGTCTCGGTGGTGGCCTACCGGTGTCGTGGCGGCTTCACGGTGGCTCGATGGATCTGCCCGCGGCAACGGCCGACTTCTCTGGCGTTGGTTTGTCTGTGTTCGGGCCGTCTCGACCTTCACCCCATCTCCTCGTCGTCCGGGCGCTACCCCCATCAATGGGCTGGGCCTCTCCCAGCTGCGGTCCACCGCTCATCTCGTGCCCGATGCCGTAGGACCAAGCTCGTCTCGCGCACGATGCAGCAGGACCGAGCTCGTCTCACGCACGGTGCAGCAGGACTGACCTCGTCCCCCTCTCGTTGCTGTAGGACCGAGCTCATCTCGCGCTTGGGGCTGCAGGATGGGTCGGTGGATGCCAGTTCTGGCCGACCTATTGGGTCTCGACGCTGGGGGTTGCCCAGGGGCGCGAAAGGTGGGACCTTTCCGCACGTCCCTTTCGTTAGGGTGCAGCGGGTCTCGGGTGAGGTGGTGTCGAGGTCTTGGATGCTGGGGCGGCGGCCCTGGTGGTGGTTGCGCGGTGCTCTTGGGCAGAGCACGTGCCTTGGTGCTGCCCGGTCACCATGGTCGTGTGGGCGGCATGGTTGTCGGGGTGTGGTGTTCGGTGGCGGTGAATGTTGGCCGAGGTGAAAACATGCTCTATCTTCGGACGGACCGGCGGCGGCGAAGATCATTCCCTTCTTGAAGGCGTCGTCGCGGCTCTCATTGCTCGTCATGCGGCTCCGGGGGAAACTATGATTCTTGGATCGGGCGGTGGCGGCGCCCCGGCGTCGTACCCTTCCTGAAGGCGCCGCTTTGAGGCGCATGGTTCGTCATATGTAGCTTCATCTCTTCGGAGCGGTAGTGCTAGGAGTGGTGTTGCTGCGCTCAACGCCTATGTATTTTGTCCTGGGTGTGTGCTTGTGTTGCAGTGGCGTAGCGTGTGTTTGTATTGAATGCTTGTGGTTTGATGCTTTATATATAAAATGGGGTGAAAGCCTTTTTTGGTAATATACGACAATGCAATTCAGTATAACTATGCAGAAACTAATAAAGAAACATCATGAGCCACATATTTCAATTTACATGGCAGAAACTATCACCCATGAAACAGCATCACCGGCTATTTCAACATTCAGTATAACTATGCAGCAACCAATAAAGAAACATCATGAGACACATATTTCAATTTACATGGCATAAACTATCACCCATGAAACACGCATCACCGGCTATTTCAACTGCCGCCCGTCCGACTTGCCAGGCGGCATGCTGCGGACGTTCTTCAGCAGGTCCTGGATCTTGGACAGCATCATCATCTGTGATGGGTCGCCAGGGGTGGGGGCCACGGTGGCGGCACTACTGCTCGCGTGGGGAGGCACCGTTGCCAGCGGCCTCGGGTTCTCCTGCAGCTTGATCTTCTCAAAGATGTACTGCTTCTCTGCCTCGGCCTCCTCCAGGCGGCTTTGAGGTACATGCTCGCATAGTCCTGCTCCGCCTTCTCCTACTTGGCCAGCGCAATGCTCTGGAGTTGCTCTGCCTCCTGCCGGGCCTCATTGGCCTTCAGCTGGAACATCTCGGCCTCAACACTCTTCAGCCAGATCATGCTCTCCAGCTCCTCCACCTGCTGCTGCTTACGCAGCTGCTCTGCCTTGAGCTCCCGTGCCTCCCGTGTCTTCTCCTCCAGCTCACGCTCGCAGGAATCCACCGCGAGGCGAGCCTTCTTGAACATCTGCATCTTCTCTTCAGCCACAGTCTCCATCTTTCTGACAGCCTCTTGGACAACCTCAGCAATTCGATTGCAGGCCTCGTGCGGAGTGATCAGGCGCCCCAATTCTTCATTTTCGGACATCTTTGGAAAATCCATCTCAAGCTCTGCCAAATAAGTAATAGTTAATACAAAAGGTCTGAATTACAGCTTAGGCAGATACAAACCGATGGAACGCAGACATAAATAAACCCACAAAGCTGATCACACCAAAAATACTGGAACAAAATCCAGTAATAAACACACTCACCTTTTGGGCTCTTTGGTACACTGCAAGACTATAATATGGAGGGCCTTTAGCCATTGATCAGTATATGATCAAAAGGTTATAAAATCACAGTTACACATTAACAGAAAAACTGACACCAAACCTGTAGATAATCTGACTAGCAAAACAATATGCTAGAAAAAGAAGCATAGAAGATAACCAATTCAGCTGCATGACAGAGCACTCAAATATCTTCTACTTGGGAACGGTAATGAATGCACCAACTGTAGACAAAGCATGTTCATCTTAGATTCATAAACAATATTACTGTCGTAGATAACAAACGAGTAGATCTGAGTTGAATGGCAGAGGCACCGTCACCCAACCAGTAGTACTTCTTGCCCCGTTATGTTAAATTGTGATCCAAATTCTAGTACCGTATTAGACTAGACGTAGTACATATGGTGTGGGCCTTTTGCGTTGGTACCGACGCATACGAGTACAACTCGTTTACTTGTCCTACAAGGACTCCTATGTGTTGCCCCTCATATATACCCCATGTAGTCGCACCACAGACGGTCTGTCGTCTCGTGCTTGTAATACTCCTCCTCATAGTGATTGCGTCTTCGTGCGTCCGTGGTTTTCTCCCGCAAGGGTTTACACGTAAAAATCCGTGTCTCTTTGTCTCGTTTATTCTCGTTATCATCTAACAAGTGGTATACAGAGCCAAGTTACAGATACGAGATTTGAGACGAGAGATTAGGGTTTGGCTATGCGTGCCGCCGCCGTCCTACAATCTTTTCGGATCGGAGACTATTTCCTGTACGAGCCGCTGCAGCCGCAAGTCGCCGAGACGGACATGTTTTTTGCTGCTGATCCGATTACTAATCAAGCAGTCCACCGAGGGTTCCGCTACCGGCCGCTGTAAAAAACCAAGTCACCGGGAGTTTCCGCTGCGGTCCAATCCGTTCCTGCAGCTGTTTTAGATTGGCGCGTGGCTACAGCCGTTCGCCGAGTTGCTGCCGCTGGCCGCTTCAAGTCCCGAGGGAATCAACCAGTACAGTACCATGGAGATATCCATCCACTCACGTGAAGGCTAGTACTATTGAGTACTAGTTGATCAGATTTATTTTCTTATCTGATTGTTACATCCACACGAAGAGCTACCAGGTGCTATCTTTTTTGTTCTTTGGTCCGCAAATTAATTCTATCAAGGATTTTTCTACCGGCTTGTACTACTTGGTGTACACAGATTTATCTGCTCGTGGCTTCCATGAAGTACAATCTTCCACCACTGGACCATGACACAAGGTTTACCCTATGGCAAGTTAAGATGCAGGCGTTGTTGGCACAGGCCGACTATGATGTAGCACTGGATAGTTTTGGGAAGAACCGAATTGAGGACTGGACTGCTGAGGAAAAAGAATTGATTGTAAGGCTTTGTCACAAATTCAACTCCATTTGCATAATAATATTTTGCAGGAAGTTTTGAGTCAGAAAACTGCCGCAGCTCTATGGTTAAAGCTAGAAGGGATTTGCATGACTAAAGATCTCACCAGCAAGATGCATCTGAAGCAAAAATTATTCCTGCACAGGTTACCCGAGGGAGGTAATGTTTTGAATCATATTTCAGAATTTAAGGATATTATATCCGATCTAGCTGCAATGGAGGTTAAGTATGAAGAGGAAGATACTGCTTTAATGTTACTTTGTTCACTGCCAAGTTCTTATACCAATTTTAGAGACACCATATTATACAGTCGTGATACTCTCATACTTAATGAAGTTTATGAAGCTTTGAACTCTAAGGAGAAGATGAAATTAATGGTGCCTCATGATGGTTCGAGTTCATCCCAAGCCGAGGGATTATCTGTTCGTGGCAGGACAAAGGAGAAGAACTCCAATAATGGAAACAGAGGCAAAAGTAAGAACGGCTACAGGGGCCGGTCGCAATCCAGAGACAAGAAGTATTGCAGGTATTGCAAGAGAGACGGGCATGACATCTCAGAGTGTTTCAAGTTGTAGAACAAAGAAAAGAGGAAAGGTAACAAACATGGTGAAAATTCTGCTAACGTTGCTCGTGATGGTAGTTCCGATGATGCTCTTGTCGTTATTGCTGGATGTGCCGAGACCAATGATGAGTGGGTACTTGATACTGCATGTACTTTTCATATGTGTCCACATAGAGATTGGTTTAATACTTTTGATTCCACTACTTCTGCTGGTTCCGTTTTGGGTTTTGATAATTCACCATGCAAGATTGAAGGCATAGGTTCTATTCAAATCAAGATGTTTGATGGCATAATCAGAACTTTGACAGATGTTCGGTATATTCCGAAGATGAAGAGAAATCTTATTTCTATGAGTGCCCTTGATGCAAAGGGATACAAGTATTCAGGTGGAGATAGTGTTTTGAAAGTCACCAAAGGTTCCCTTGTTGTGATGAAAGGTGACTTAAGTTCGACCAATGGTCTTTATTACCTTCGAGGTTCTACCATTTCAGGTAACGCTACTCCAGTTATTTCAAAGAATTCTGATTGTGATGCTGCTAACCTTTGGCATATGCGCCTTGGACATATGAGTGAACTTGGTTTAGCAGAGTTAAATAAGAGAGGTCTTCTTGATGGATATGAACCTGGTAAATTGAAATTTTGTGAGCATTGTATCTTCAGCAAACACAAGAGGGTGAAGTTCAACACTTCGACTCATACAACCGAAGGTATTCTTGATTATGTGCATTCTGATTTATGGGGACCATCTCGCAAGAAGTCACTAGGTGGTGCAAGTTACATGCTGACTATTATTGATGATTATTCGAGAAAAGTTTGGCCTTATTTCTTGAAGCATAAATATGAAGCATTCTCAGCTTTTAAGGAGTGGAAGATTATGATTGAGAGGCAAACTGAAAAGAAGGTAAAGATACTTCGCACTGATAATGGTATGGAATTCTGTTCTAAGCAATTTAAGAATTATTGCAAGTCTGAAGGCATTGTCAGACATTACACCGTTCCTTATACTCCTCAACAAAATGGTGTTGCTGAGCGTATGAACAGGACCATTATTTCCAGAGCCCGTTGCATGTTGTCCAATGCAGGTTTGCATAGGCGTTTTTGGGCTGAGGCCGCTTCCACTGCTTGTTATCTCATTAACCGTTCACCATCTATTGCTCTTAATAAGAAAACTCCAATTGAGGTATGGTCTGGTTCACCTGCTGATTATTCACAGTTGAGAGTTTTTGGTTGCACTGCTTATGCTCATGTTGATAATGGAAAGTTGGAGCCTAGGGCTGTTAAGTGCATCTTTCTTGGTTATAAGTCTGGTGTTAAAGGTTTTAAATTATGGAATCGTAAAACCCAGAAGGTTGTTATTAGCAGCAATGTTATCTTTAATGAATCTGCTATGTTACATGATGTTTCATCTACTAATGTTCCTGTTGAGAGTGAACAACAGCCTCCTATTCAGCAGCCTACTGTTCAGGTGGAGCATGTTATTGACTCAGGTGATACATCTAGTAATGAAATTGTTGATGCACATGATGAACCCATCGTTAATGATGATAATGTCACTCCCACTCCAAATCAGCCTATTGTTCCACCCAGTTGGAATCTTGCTCATGATAGAGTTAGGCGGGGTACTAACAAACCTGACAGGTTAATTGAAGTGTGCAATATTGTTTCTTTTGCTTTATCTGTTGCAGAAGAAATTGAAGGTAACGCTGAACCTTCTTCATATTCCGAGGCTATTATTTCTGGTGATAGTAATAAGTGGATGACCGCTATGCATGATGAGATGGAATCACTTGAAAAGAATGGCACTTGGGATTTAGTAAAATTGCCTAGAGAGAAGAAACCTATTCATTGCAAGTGGGTTTTCAAGAGGAAAGAAGGTGTTTCTCCTAATGATGAGACAAGATATAAAGCAAGGTTAGTTGCTAAAGGTTACAGTCAGATTCCAGGTATTGACTATAACGAAGTCTTTTCTCCTGTTGTGAAGCATAGCTCTATTCGCACTTTACTCAGTATTGTTGCCATGCATGATCTTGAGCTTGAACAATTGGATGTTAAAACTGCATTCTTACATGGAGAATTAGAAGAGGATATTTATATGGAACAACCTGAAGGTTTTGTTATTTCTGGAAAAGAAAAGCTTGTCTGCAAGTTAAGAAAATCTCTTTATGGATTGAAGCAATCCCGTAGACAGTGGTACAAGAGATTTGACACCTTTGTGCTCTCTCAAGGTTTCAAAAGGTCTAATTATGATAGTTGTGTTTATTTGAAAACTGTCAAAGGTTCAACTATTTATTTGCTCCTTTATGTTGATGATATGCTAATTGCTGCAAAGAGTATGTCAGATATTGATGAACTAAAGAAGCAATTGAGTAATGAATTTGAGATGAAGGATTTGGGTGCAGCAAAGAAAATACTTGGCATGGAAATATCCAGAGATAGACCATCTGGAAAAGTATATCTAAGTCAGAAAGGATATATTGATAAAGTTCTTCGTCGTTTTAATATGCATAATGCCAAGCCAGTAAGTACTCCGTTAGCTGCACACTTCAAATTATCATCAGCTTTATGTCCTAAGTCAGATGCAGATATTGAGTACATGTCTAGAGTTCCCTATTCGAGTGCAGTTGGTTCACTCATGTATGCCATGGTTTGTTCTCGTCCTGATTTATCATATGCATTGAGTGTTGTCAGTAGATACATGGCTAGTCCTGGAAAAGAGCATTGGAGAGCAGTTCAGTGGATTTTCAGATACCTGTGAGGTACTTCTAATGCCTATTTACAGTTTGGGAAAACTAGAGATGGACTTGTTGGTTTTGTTGATTCTGATTTTGCTGGTGATTTGGATAAGAGAAGATCACTCACTGGCTATGTTTTCACCATTGGTGGTTGTGCTGTGAGTTAGAGAGCAACTTTGCAGTCTATTGTGGCTTGTTCCACCACTGATGCCGAGTATATGGCTATTTCTGAGGCATGCAAAGAAGCTATCTGGTTGATAGGTTTGTACACTGAGCTTTGTGGAGACTCATCTTGCCCTACCGTATTTAGTGACAGTCAAAGTGCTATATATCTTACAAAGAATCCAATGTATCATGAGAGAACAAAAGCACATTGATGTCAGATATCACTATATTCGAGATGTTGTTGCTGAAGGTGATTTGAAGGTATGCAAGATAAGTACTCATGATAATCGTGCTGATATGATGGCAAAGCCAGTTCCGACCAATAAGTTTGAGCTTTGCTCAGGCTTACTTGGTATTTCTCACTAGTCCTATGAACTTTGACGCACAAGGTGTTTAAGCTGATTTGGATGAAGTTATTCACTTTCTTCGACTACTGAAGGGAATTTGGCTCAAGGTGGAGATTGTTAAATTGTGATCCAAATTCTAGTACCGTATTGAACTAGACGTAGTACATACGGTGTGGGCCTTTTGCGTTGGTACCGACGCATACGAGTACAACTCGTTTACTTGTCCTACAAGGACTCCTATGTGTTGCCCCTCATATATACCCCATGTAGTCGCACCTCAGACGGTTTGTCGTCTCGTGCTTGTAATACTCCTCCTCATAGTGATTGCGTCTTCGTGCATCCGTGGTTTTCTCCCGCAAGGGTTTCCACGTAAAAATCCGTGTCTCTTTGTCTCGTTTATTCTCGTTATTATCTAACATGTTAAATAACAGGGAAAAAGTACTAGGTGCATTAGAATACACTTAATACTGCTGATATGCCTGGAGAGTTCATGATGGTGGGATACCTCAGCTTTCACTATTTCGATAGTTCTAAGAACATGGTTTTACTACTCCCTCTGTAAACTAATATAAGAGCGTTTAGATCACTATTTTAGTGATCTAAATGCTCTTATATTAATTTACAGAGGGATTACAATTTTGTGGAGGACGGTACTATTGTTTTAGTGCAGAAGCATTCTGGAATTGTTCAGAGAATGCCTATTGATCTACTGAATCCGTGTAACTGATTTAGAATGCATACTGGTCTACCAAATTCGTATAACTGTCATTTATGGTATTGTCAGAGAATGCATGTAGGCTTGCAGTGTACAGAGTTACAGCAGAAGATCCCAAGCCCAACCAGAAATGCTAAAAAAAGAGTTATGTTTTATATGAGAAAAAAATATGAATTCAGAAAATATATTCAAACAATAGTTTTAACTATCCAGCTAGAAAGCAAGAAGTATAGCATAGTCAAAGATGAAACCAAATAGCAAGAGAAGCATGACTTAACTCAGCATGATAAAATGAGCGAACAAAACTGGAACATGTAAAAGCATGGTTTAGTTAACAAAGTGCATTTACCTTGGAGTGCCGGCAGCAGTGCTCTAGGACTCATGGATTGAGCAGTACCACTTCTTAGTCTTTCAATTAGATCATCACATCTCCTGAACAAGTTCCTCCCTTTTGAGTCCTCACTTAGACGGAAAATCTTACAAACATACTCAAGTTCTGTAACAACGCATCCATGTCCCAGCCAGGAGCACATTGTTGGAATACATCCCTAACCCATCCCAACAGCTCAGATGTCCTTCGGCAAGCTTGGCACCGGAAAAGCATCACTGGATGGGCAATTCCATTATTAATTTTCTGTCTGGACCCTATCTGCTCATCACGGATTGCACAATTAGTGTGAGTCCAGTGAGAGCAGACATCACACCCAATCCAATGGCATGTATTGACTTCAAAATCAAACTTATTGCAGATCACACACATGCAGAGGTTGCAAAAGCCATTCCTGTTGCTACATATATTGCACCTACACTCTTCGGCAGGGAGAGCACTCTTAAAGGCGATGTTCCGGCACCTCTTGTACAAGTAAACCTCAGCAAGATGACTCACGTGTAGGTTAACACTTGGATGCAAAAATGCCTGGATTCCAGTCTTGATGGCAACAAGAATCTCCAGCTGAACATGGTGTGCCATCAAAAGTGTAGTTGGTGTCAAATCCACCCTATTCTGGACAAGCTTCTGCAGGTACAAGAACTCCTCAACATGATGAGAACCCCCAGTTCCTTCAAGAATTGACCGAAGTTCACTCTTGATTTCATCCAACGCCTCATCTGGCATAACCTTCATTTTCTCAGCAACTAGATCAACCCTTTCCCTAGCAACCTCCCGAAGAGTCACTCTACCGGTACTTGGGATCCTACGAATGACTTGCCATTCAGCAACACCTTTGGTGGCTAGCTCCTTATCTTTATCCACTATTCTAATAGTGGTCGCAGCACCACCACCACTGCTTTTGTTTGGTTCTATAGGCCAGGTCTCCCTTGAACTGGCACTCTCAGTGGCAGAGTCATGACCCGGGTCAGAATTTGACGCACGCTCCTGCATATCTGGCGAACCAACTTGGTCTGACGAGGCCAGAGAGAGGGAGGTCTGCAGGTTTGGAGTGCCCCCGTTGTGCCGTGGGGGCGGCATCCCCTGTGGAAGCTGTTGATGGAAATTTGCGCCTGATGAGGTTCCCATCCAAAATCAAAACCTAGCAAAGCATGTAGGCAATAATAACTGACATCAATCACCAGGTTAACACTTGGCACTTTAAGCATCACTTTGTATACCAATATATTACAAGAACCTATCTTGTGTTATGAAGCAAATCATTAAAGAGTTTGCACATTTATTTCCAGAATTGCACCCATGATCTTACTCATCGAATAACATTTCCACAGAGCAGCCACAAAATTTATCCCTTAAATTCCCAGGTCAAAAACAAGTGGGACAATTATCTTCATTTATTTCTAGTACTCCAGTAATCTTAGTCACCAAACATCATATCTCTACTACTATTAAACAAGCAAACATATTCATCACTAAGTGCACCCAACCTAACATACACAAAGCAACACAGACTAATTACAACCTTACGATGAGGGTCACCTAATTTGATCTAACCATTAAAACTATACTAACGTTCCGCGAAAACTGCGTTTAGCAATTTACCCGGGCGGACGAAAACTCTCCCAACGAAACGTCCTACGCCCCGCGTTACCCCAATCCAAATCAAAGGAAGAAAAACGCAACCCATCGCACATGAGCCATCATTAGCGGTGGAAGTTAGGGTTAGGGCGCCGCCGCGCTCCCCCATCCCTTTGGCCACCATCCGTCCTGCTGCCCCTCTCACTGCTGCTCCACCACCGCCCCATGCTCCACCCGATCCGCCGCCACAGCGCGACCGCAGCCCAGTCTTGCCTTGCCGTCCACCCGCATATCTCCTCCCTCGGGTTCTGGCAAGCTGCATCCACAACCACGGTGAACTGCCATGGGTGCGGCCAATCCGAGCTCAGTTCAGGGCTTCAGGCAGGCCAACCAAGTCTCGACGGTGGCGCGGGCCAGCCCAGTGGCATCGGACGCTGCCAGTCTCGGCCGTTGCATGATTGTGCGTATGACGCTCGGCATGTCCCTATAAGTGCCAGCTACTGCTGGTCCCCGCCCCCATGTAATTAACCCAACAACTAATTTTTTTGTTCAGACTGACCTGCTCTTCAGTTCTTGCTGATATGTGGTTTTGAGACCCACCCAATCAGGGTTCGCGCTCATGGAGGAGAGCCTGTTCTTCCTGGAGGCCTGGTGAACACATGGGATATGACATGTATGATTCCAGTTGTGCAAAGTCTGCTTGCACTGCTATCCATACTGCCCCTAGCAATATAATTTATCTGCTGCCTCAACAGCTCACAGTGTTGCCTCCTTTGGATGAATCTGAAATTCTATTAGAAACATGATGAACCACTTAGATAGATCATCGATCTGTACAAAACTGATAGATGTCGTGTTTTTGTATATCTTATGCGGTCGGATTGAATTTTCTTATCCCACATTTTATTTCAGATGCTGCAACCTTGAGTGATCCATTCACTCGATTCTTGAAACCGTTTGCGTTTTGTGAAGTCTGGCACACAAGGTGCCCTCATGGGTGCAATCAAGTAGATCCCATCAGCATTTTGATCTCTCCAAATTGTTGCACATGTAGGGTTGCAACACAAGTAACTACATGTGAATTGGAACTATAAGATATGTGTATTCCAATTTTAAATTCTATTAAGAGTGCATTGCACGTGCATACTAGCTGCAGGTCGAAGTCATGAGGCACGTGCATACTAGCTGCACGTCCACTGCTCCAACGCGCCTTGCACACTCAACCGGTATCGTTTCTAGGGTCGTCGCCCTGACATATCAATGCATATATGTGCGTTGCACATGCACGCTTACTAGTCTAGACAGAGCAGACACATAACTTATCCGCTAAGCTCCCCAGTTCAGAAACAAGCGGTACGACTATCTGCTTATATTTCCAAAACTTCTCAAGTTATCTTAAGTTACTAAGAAACAAAAACCTAGCCAAATCTGCACGTGAAAATGACCGTCATCAGCCACTTGCTCAAGACTTTCATTTCAAGCATCAGTTCACATACCAAAAGAACAGCAAAACCTATCGTATGTCACCAAGCAAATTATCAGTGCTCAAAAACAAGTAGAACAATTTTCTGCTTTTATTTCAAAAATCAACCCAGTAATCCTGATGATCAAAAAACACCTTAATCACCAAACAACATCTCCCCAACTTAAATGGTTTTGGAACAGGTGCTGGCTGGAGGGGACAAGAGGCGGAGTGGTGTCTCATCTTTAGCATTGCCGGCAGTGGGTCTCGGCGGCGTGGTGCACTAGGGTATCGGTGCTGGAAGTGTGTTGATAGGAACGCGCAGGAGGGCAGTGCGGTGCGGCGTCGTGGTGGAGTCGACGGCAGAAGGGCATGGAAAGGTCTATGCATGGATTACTCCTAAAGATGAGACGGCAGAAGATGGCGGGGGCAGATTGCTGAGCGTGCACATGCGGTGTGCACTCAGGATTTGCTAGACCGGTTGGTGATCCTGGCTAGCCGGCGGGCGGCTTGGTGAGGCCACCGGGATACTCGGTATGGCACGGGGTCAGGACACATCATCAAGCTCGTAGGTAGGGCAACTCTGTGCGCCAGGATGGTGGCTTTGGGTTGACTAGTGTATGTACTTTGTAAGGCTATGTTGAATAATATAATAAAGATGGTTGTGTGCATCGTTTGATGCAGAGGCCATGGGTTATCCTCCTTTTAAAAAAAAATCCCCAACTTAAGAAAGAAACAAGGGGTACAACTTTCTGTATACATATTCCAGAATTTCTATAGTGATCTTAATACACAAATGCCATCTCTACACAGAGCATCCACATATATTCTCGTCCAAGCTCCCAAAATCAATTAGCGCGAATTTCTGCATACTCCCTCCATTTTTATATACAAGGCCACAAACTCATATTACAAGACGAATTTCTGAGTATATTTCCAAAATTGCTCTAGTAATCTTAAGGTTTGAATAACCAAAACGTCTATGCACATATCAGCATCACAATTTTCTCCCCTAATGTCATCAATTCAAGTTTCAAACCCAAACTTTAGCAACAAATTCCCCTATTTCATCTGCCGAAACCTCTGTTCGACTAACAAATCGTCTCCTCCACGCAAATGAGACGAAATCGACAAAATAGAAGGAGGGGGAAGGAGCAACCCATATGCCTAGACACCGGAACCCATCCTCCACACCCAGACCCGCCACCAAACCGTCCCGGGTAAATTCCACTCCCACCGGATGGGAAGCACGAGCCAAACTAGATCCCAGAAACCTCAGCGCTCCACGGGGCAAACCTGGGTTCAGAGAGCTCACCTTGGCGCGACGGAGTGATCAACACGGAGGGGGAGACGGCCCGAGTAACAAATCTCTGGTGCCGGGTAAGGCTCCGGCTCTGCCAACGACGTTGACGAGGAGGAGCTCGAGAAGCAAAAGAAGAAAGATTTTCTCTATTCCGTTTTCAGTAGGAAAAAAAGGACGAAATGGTGGGAGTCCAACCAGAAAGGAAAGAAGTCTAGATAACCCCGTGAGTTTTCACAAATCGGTCACATTACCCCCTGAATTTTAAAACCAGGTATTTAATCCCCTGGAGTTTCCAGAACCAGATAAATTACCCCCTAAGGACTTTGTAGAGTGGTTTTAAGAGTTAATTTGTCCACGTGGCCCACTTCACACAAGCCTGCTATTTTCTGTTAGCAACAAGCTTGACTTGCTGATTCCTGTCCATCCGAAGCACCTGATGCAACTTGAAGTAGAGTATGTGAAGCTAGTTTCCTCTTACCCTTAAAAATCCTAGTTTCCTTGTGACAGATGCAACTTGGAACATGTACTGTAGAAGTTAAGCTCACGTACACGAAGCTAGCTTGACTTGATCTTTGCCAGTCTGTGGCTGCTCGTCATCACATGTTTGCCCCTCCGCAGCTCCTCTGCACATTTTCAGCCGTGCCACACCTCTGTTCATCACCGGTAATACCCAGGCCACGCCACGGCCTGATGCTTTGCATAGTTGCACGTCTGAACCTGCCCCATACGCCCCGTCTGTGGACTTTTCACGTATCTTGCTGAGCTTTACTTGGTCTGCAACCGGGCACTTAGCTTGCAGAGCACAACAGACAATCAAAAACACCAAACTAAGTACTCCCTTCATCCGAAAAAGCTTATCCCAAACTTGTTTTTAAATAGATGCATCTAGCACTAACTTGGTACTAGATACATCCATTTGAAGGACAAGTTTTCCGGACAGAGGGAATAGTTGATATCCCATGTCTTGATCTCGTGGCTAGCACGACAGATATAGACAAGTATGCCTACATCTTAGGAGAAGGTCAATGCACAATGTGCCAGAATTGCATTGTGAGAGATGTAGCTCCAGCGCTTTCTCGTAGCTTATTGCTGGCCTGCCTTGAGTTCCACTCTGCGCTCATCCCCTCAAAACTCTGATAGGTGTGTCAACTCGAATTTCGAATCTGCCACACAATACAACAGACTACATGCTGCTACAAAATGCGCGCGCAATGGCCTGGGCATGCGGCACGACGTCACAACCGGGCGTACTTGTCAAGCATGTGAGCACGGTCAACCAGGTGAGCAATGTGATGCATGTTGGCACTTTGAGGGCAACAGCAGCATAGCATGCTCAGGAAGCAATCCGCACTGGCCATCGAAGAGATGCATGAGAAGGAATGGATGAGAGTTGTGCATGTTGCAGGCTACGTGTTTAATGGAATACATGTGCGTAGCTATGGTGATATTGAGTTGTTTAGAGGTGGGACCAACAGTGGCTTGTGTAAAATGGCCCACTTGTTCAAAACCACTCTTAAAACCACCACCCAAAGCCCACAGGGGGTGTTTAATCTGGTTTTGGAAACTTCAGGGGGTTAAATACCCGGTTTTGAAGTTCAGGGGGTTATGTGTTCATTTCGTGGAACCTCAGGGGGTTATTTAGACTTCTTTCAACCAGAAAGACCATGGAGGGCGGTGACCATTTAGCGGCAAATTCGACAATTTTGATCTCTGAATGGAATCAATTCACAAAATGAACCGCTCCTAAAATTATTTCACGCGGCTGATCTTTTTGAGTGGCGCCCGACATGCAGGCACCACACCCTATGGTGCAGCGCCTTGTTCTGGGATGTTACACCTCTGTCCAGCGTGGCAGCCTCTGGGCCCATATCCAGCGGTGCAGCGCATCCGAGCTAGGCGCTGCACTGTGACTTAGTTGCAGCCACTGCGCGCTAGCCCTCCCCCACCCACCCCATTCTTCCAGCACCAGTTACAGAAGAAGCGGCGGCGGCGGCCCTCTCCTCTCCCCCTCTCAATCCCCTCTCCCAAATCCTTCAGATCTAACGATTTGGTCCGTAGATTTCTTCACCAATCCATCCTAGAAGGTACTCTCCTTTGATCCCTTTCTTTCTATCCATAAAATGTATGCTATTTTGAAGATTTGGGGAACCCTTGTTTGATTAGATTAGAATCTTGCATGTATTAGATACCTAATTGTAGATGATTTATTATTTTGCAACCCTAGTCTAGTTTATTTTATTGAAAATATATGCTTTGGATACATAGGTTGACATGCTATTTCTATGGAAAATATATTTGTATTGAATCTTGCATGAAGTAGGCCTAGTTTAGTTTATTTGTATTGAATTATATTCATATTTGACAAGAATGCTTTGGATACATATGCTTTGAATCTTGCATATAGTAGGCCTACTTTAGTTTATTTGTATTAAAAAGATAATCATGTTGACAAGAATGCTTTGTTTGAAATTGTTAGGATGGTCCCCGCAAAAAAAGAAATTGTTAGGATGGTTTGGCTTCTCGATGATCACTGGGTGTTAATCATCATTTTGCTTCCGTTATCGTGCCTTCCGGCTACGTGCCCGCGTGTGGATAGTTCCCGGCCCCAGCCGTGGGGGGGGGGGGGGGGGGCGACCGACCCAGGCCCTGTGTTCGTGTTGCGGTGCACGTGGGGCATGGACTGGAGGGGTGCTCCTGTAATGGACCCAGGTCGCAAAACCTTTGAACGACTAGGACGGGAACACTCACGAGGGCGCTCGGCTGCCCCCCTCGCGAGGCCTTGCATAAGAGAAATCGAGGCAGGAGAGTGAAAAGTCAAAGAACCACAAGTCAAAGACGGTAACAACTTCAATAAAACTTCGAATGAGAATGAACAAGACAACTGCGGAAAGCAAATGAAAAAGCCACGTCCGGCACCTAATCTAGTCTTCGACGTCTTCTCACCAGTGCGGAGCTAAGTGCTGCCACTGGGCGTGGGAGGGAGCCCCAGGGTCTGAGGCCGGCGCTCCTGAGACTCCGGGGCGTGTACAGCCCCAACTCATTATTACGTGAGAGTGTCACGGGCGGCGAGCTTCACAGGCGTTGGCATTCTTCACAGGCTCCGGGCCTTTCTTGGGGGGAGCAGGCTTCACGGGCATTTGCCCTCTTCACAGGCTCCGGGCCTTTTCCCAAACGCGACAGCTTCATAGGCATTCACCTTCTTCACAGGCTCTGGGCCTTTTCCAAAAAGGATAATCTTCACAGGCATTCGCCTTCTTCACAGGTTCTGGGCCTTTTCCAAAAAGGATAATCTTCACAGGCATTCTCCTTCTTCACAGGCTCTGGGCCTTTTCCAAAAAGGATAATCTTCACAGGCATTCGCCTTCTTCACAGGCTCTGGGCCTTTTCCAAAAAGGATAATCTTCACAGGCATTCGCCTTCTTCACAGGCTCTGGGCCTTTTCCAAAAAGGATAATCTTCACAGGAATTCGCCTTCTTCACAGGCTCTGGGCCTTTTTAGGGGTAGAACCTCTGGAGGTGTTGGATGTTCCATGCGTTCTGGACCAGCACCCCCTCCTAAGTCTCCAAGCGCGCGGAGCCAGGCCTGGAAACATGAACAACCTTGAACGGGCCCTCCCACATGGGAGAGAGCTTGTGCAGTCCCTCCCTGGAGAGAACCCGCCTGAGCACGAGGTCGCCTACCTCGAGAGTTCTGGGGAGGATGTTGCGGCAGTGATATCGTCGCAGTGCTTGTTGGTACCTCGCCGCTCGCAGCGCGGCCTCTCGGCGATGTTCCTCCCCCAGCATGAGGTCCATCCCCCGCATGGTGTCCTGCTGCGCCTCGTCGAACGCCAGGACCGGTGCGGAGCGACGTCTGACCTCGTGAGGGAGGACCGCTTCGGCTCCGTAGACCAGGAAGAACGGGGTCTCTCCAGTCGGCTTGGTCGCGGTTGTGCGGATGGACCACAACACGGACTGAAGCTCGTCGTACCAACCTCTGCCGTAGGCCTCCAGCTTCTTCTTGAACGTCCTGGTCTTGAGGCCCCTCAGGACCTCTGCGTTGGCTCGCTCGGCCTGGCCGTTGCTTCGGGGGTGCGCCACCGAAGCGTAGCATATCTGCGTTCCAAGGTTAGCATAGTATGTTTTGAAGAGGTTACTGGTGAACTGCGAACCGTTGTCTGTGATAATGCAGTTCGGCACCCCGAACCGGCTCACAATGCCCCTGATGAACTTGACCGCGGAACCCGCGGGGATGGTGCGGACGGCCTCTACTTCAGCCCACTTGGTGAACTTGTCCACGACAACGTAGAGGTAGCGGTAACCCCCTGGCGCCCGAGGAAACGGGCCCAGGATGTCCAACCCCCAGACTGCGAACAGCCACGAAAGGGGTATAGTCTGCAGGCCTCCTGCCGGCTGATGGATCTGCTTGGTGTGGAACTGGCAGGCCTCACAAGCCTTCACCAGTTCGACAGCGTCATTGAGTGCGGTGGGCCAATAAAACCCACTGCGGAACGCCTTGCCGACGAGGGTCCGTGATGATGAATGATGTCCACAGTCTCCGTCGTGTATATCTTCTAGCAGTTCCTTTCCTTGCTCCCTGGAGATGCAGCGCAGGGATACATCGTTTGGTCGCTTCCGGTAGAGCTCTCCATCCTTGATGCAGTATGCCGTGGCCAGCCGTGCCACACGCTCCGCTTCCTCCTCCTTCTCCGGCAGGGTCCCTTGAGTTAAGTAACTCCGGAGCTCCGTGATCCAGCATCCCTCCTGGGGTTCCATCGTCAGGAGTAGGCGTGCTCCTGAGGCCGGGCCACAGACCGGGGCTCCTGAGGCAGGTGGCTGGGGGAGCTCCTCCCGAGGCTGAGCCGTGTTTGACAATGACGGCAGGGCTGAGGGCTTGAAGAGCCGCTCCTCGAAGACGCCAGGCTCCTGAGGTAACCGCCTGGATGCCCGTTTGGCGATGTCGTCGGCCTCCTGATTGGTGCCACGGGGCACATGCTGCAACTCCAACCCCCAGAACTGCTTCTCCATCCTGCGGACCTCCGCAAGGTAGGCTTTCATGTGCTCATCTTTCGGCTCGTACACCTTGTTGGAGAAATTGACAAGGAGCTGCGAATCGCCCTTGATGGTGAGGCGTTTCACCCCCAGGGCAGCTGCGGCCTTCAAGCCCGCTATTAGACCTTCATACTCCGCTATGTTGTTGGAGACCTTTTCACCTTGCTAGAAACAGAGCTGTACAGCGTAGTAGAGCTTGTCCTGAGTGGGCGATATGAGCACCGCCCCAGCCCCAGCGCCATGCCTGGAGAACGCCCCATTGAAGTACATGACCCAGCCTTCTGGCGCCTCGCTTCTGGGGGAGAGGGACCGATCCTTGTCGGCCTTGAGGCCTAGGGCCTCCGTCCATTCTGCCACAAAATCCGCTAATGCTGCTCCCTTGATGACTCTGGTCGTGCTGAATTCGAGCTGAAACGCTTGCAGTTCTATGTTCCACTCAGCGACCCTTTCGGCTGAGTTAGGGCTCCTGAGCACTCTCTCCAAGGGGTATGACGAGACAACCTTGATGGGGTGACTCTAAAAATAGTGCCGCAGCTTGCGCGAGGCCACCAGTAGTGCGAGGAGGAGCTTCTGAGGCATGGGGTACCATGCCCTAGCGTCCCACAACACCGTGATGACGAAGTACACTGGGTGCTCGACGAGGTTGTGTGCGTCAGTGCTGGAGACGCCCCCCGGAGACCATGGCGATGGGGCCTCCGGAGGCTGGCCATCTGGGAGAGGGGCCCCTTCCGCCTCCGGTGCACTCCTCTGCGGCGGCTGATCCTCCTTAACCGTGGTGGCGGTTTCTGTGGGCCTTCCTTGTTCTTGTTTTGCCTTGTCCCAGGCTGCTGCTGTGGTTTTGATTCGACGCTCCTCCCTAACTGCCACCAGGGCTGCGCTGGCGGAGTAGGGAGTGGCGGCGAGGTAAAGCACCAGGGGCTCTTGAGGGCACGGAGCCACCATGACTGGAGGGCTGGTCAGGTATGTCTTGAGATCTTGGAACGCCTTGTCGGCCTCTTCAGTCCATTCAAAGGGCCCCTTTTTCTTCATTAGCTGGAAGAAGGGCAGCGCTCGCTCCCCCAACTTGGAGATGAAGCGCCCTAGCGCGGTCACGCGCCCAGTGAGTTTCTGCATTTCTCTGAGGGTCTTTGGCGGGCTCATGTCCTCGACCGCCTTGACCTTTTCCGGGTTAGCCTCGATGCCTCGGTGGGACACGAGGAAACCCAAGAGCTTGCCCGAGGGGACTCCGAACACACACTTCTCTGGGTTGAGCTGCAGGTTCACTGCGTTGAGGCTTGCGAAGGTTTCCTCCAGGTCTTGTATCAGGGTCCTGGCCTCCCGAGACTTCACCACTATGTCATTGACATAAGCCTCGACGTTCTTCCCAAGCTGCGGGCCCAAGGTGATGTGCATCAGCCGCTGAAAGGCCGCCCCTGCGTTACGCAGCCCAAATGGCATGCATGTGTAGCAGTACACCCCACACGGGTTAGGAAGGCTGTCTTTTCGATGTCTTCTACCGCCATCTTGATCTGGTGATACCCAGAGAAGGCATCCAAGAAGCATAGCAGGTCGCATTCTGCGGTGGAATCGATGATCTGGTCGATGCGGGGGAGCGGGAACGGATATTGCGGGCATGCCTTGTTGAGGCTGGTGAAGTCGACACACATGCGCTCCTTCCCTCCCTTCTTTGGCACAATGACAGGGTTGGCCAACCAATCCGGGTATCGGACCTCGCGAATGACCCCAGCGGCTTCTAGCTCGTGGGTCTCTTGGACGATGAAGGCCTGCTTTTCTGTGGACTGCCGCCTTGCCTTCTGCTTCACAGGGCGCACGTTGGGGCACACGTTGAGGTGATGCTCGATTACGCTCCTAGGGATCCCCGCCAACTGGTCAGGCTCCCAAGCGAATACCTTCTTGTTCGCGCGCAGGAACCTGACCAGGGCCTCCTCCTGCTCGGGCTCGAGGTTGGCGCCTATGGTGAAAGTGGCATTGGTGGACCCGTCCTCATCGACGGGTATCTGCTTGGTTTCTGCCTTGTCTTGGGCGAACAACTGTTTCTTCTTGGCGGGCGCAGCCCCCTTGGGCTCGAGGGTCTTCGAGTCGGCGGGCTGTGCCGACGCCACTGTCTTGAAGGCGAGCTCGAGCACTCGCAGCGCGTCTCCGGTGTCCCCGTGCACGGTGAGGACACCGCTGCTCCCGGGCATCTTCATGAGGTTGTACGCCGGGTGCATCGCGACCATGAACTGGGCCAGCGCTGGATAGCCGAGGATGGCGTTGTAGGGGAGGCCGATGGGGGCGATGTCGAAGTCGACTAGCTCCGTGCGGAAGTTGTCGTAGGTGCCGAAGGTTACTGGGAGCAGGATCTGTCCCAAGGAGCTGGATGACCCGCCCCCAATGCCTGAGAAGGGCCGGCTGGGTTGCAGCCGTTCCAGGGGTATGCAGAGGAGGTTGAAGGCCTCAACCGAGAGCACGCTGAGGCCCGCGCCGCCATCGATGAGAGTTCTGGTGCCGGCCACCTGGCAGATGGTGGGGGTGCACAGCATGGGGAGCGCACCCGAGCAGGCCGAGTTGGAGGGGTGGTTCTCCGAGCTGAAGGTCAGGCCGGCCTTGGGCGCCACCCGGTCCAGGGGAGCCCCCTGCCGCGTGGAAGCGACGCTGACCCGGCGGATGAACGGCTTGACGTGGTGACTTGTAGGCGGCGCCTGCGAGCCGCCCAGGAGGGCCGCGACGACCGGGGGTGTTGGTGTAGCATGGTGGGTGAGGAAGAGGCTGCGGAGCTCTTCCCAAGAGGCCACGGAGGCTACCGGCAGGTGGAGCAGCCATGCACGCGGAGCGCCGGTGAGGGCCATGGGAAGCCAGTTGGCCATGACCCTATCATCACCTCCAGCTTAGAGGATAGCCTCCTCGTACGCCAGCAAGAAGGCCAGCGGATCAGTCGCGCTGCTGTAGCGTGGCAATGTCGTTGGCTTGAACTTGTCTGGCCACCATACCCGTTGCAGGGCTGGGGCCAGGGCTCGGAGCCCCCTGGCCCCCGTGCTGGCGCCGGCGGCCGGAGCGGGCGACGCGCTACTCATCGCGGGGCAGGTCGTGGCGGTGGCGGAAGGGAAACTCCGGTGCACCCCTACCTGGCGCGCCAAATGTCAGATTTCGGGTTCCGGCAGACCCTCGAGGTTCGAACAATGGGGTGCGCGCAGAGATTTCGCCTTCTACCTACCTGCACCCCTCCGCCTCGCTAAGATCTAAGCTATGGAAAGAACAACACAAGAGACATAGGGTTTATACTGGTTCGGACCACCGTTGTGGTGTAATACCCTACTCCAGTGTGTGGTGTGGTGGATTGCCTCTTGGGCTGATGATGATGAGCAGTACAAGGAAGAATAGCCTCGCGAGGGTCTGTTCTTGGCTGGGGGGATGAACTGCTGGGAGGAGTTTAGTCGCCCTTCTCTTTCTCTCTGTGTGATGCTACTCGATCCCATCCTAGCTTGTTTCTCTCTTGGCTTCTAGATTCCCCCTTCTTGATTGCCCCCCTACCCTGGGGGTGGCTAGTCCTATTTATAGGCAAAGGCCCTGGGCCTCTTCCCAAATATTGAGCGGGAAGGGCGCCAACAATTGGCCATTTTGAAGGGGAACATCCGGTACACTTATCCTGACTAAAGTTGGTCCTCGCCTGCCAAAGGCTCTGGTGGTGACGCTGGCTTGGGCTCCACAATGACTTCCTCCCTGCCGTTGGACTGGTCTTGGTCTCGTTGCACCGAAACGGGTGCCTTTACTTGATGCTCTCGCCTGCGCTTGCTCCCTTTGCACCAAAGAGGAAAGGAGGACACTGCGCGGGCTGGCGCCCGCCTGGCGCCCTTGGTCGTTATGGCTTGCGTCACGGGCACCTCGTGAGGTACCCTGCCTTGATCTCTCCGCCTCCTCGCGAGCCAGCCTGATGAGGCCGTGCCTGAGGAAGCTCCGTGTCGTCCGCCCCGCGAGGCTTGGCCCCTCGCGAGGGTCTTGGGTCTGTGTTGATGAAGATGGGTCGTGCTGGGCCCCTCCTCGAGCCACGCCACAGGCCGCAGACAGGCAAGTCTGGGGAACCCCGTTCCCAGAACACCGACAAAGGGTGGAGGGCTACTAGCAACCAAAAGGGAGGGGTTCCGGTTCAAGTCCAAATGCAAACTTGAATCAACCTTCTTCGTTGCAAATAACTCAAGAGCCTTGTCTAGTGATTTGACCACCATCTCCTTGTATGCAACCCAACGTTGCTCTGAGTTGACACGCATTGTCTTCCAACGGATGTGCATTCCAAAACCAACATTATGCCTTCCCTCCAACTCAACGATATCACTAAGGTCCATCCAATTCAAATGTTTCCTCACTTGTTCCAAGAGCTCCGCATAGCTAGGACTATTATCAAACACCATGTCAAGCTCATCCTGGTTCGGTTCAATATTGCCTTTCAAGAATGCGTATTTGTCCCCATGATGAACAAACACACATGTTCTTCCCATCCATATAAGCATCCAAACAACACAACGTAACATTTCTTCCATGAGTACTAATCCAAGGATTAACACGGAATACAAACCCTAACATATATATGAAACAACAACCCTAACCCTAACCCTTGCCCAACATAACAACACCCATAACCTTAACCCTAACATACTAATAAGCCTAACCCTAGCACCAACATAAGAACACCCATAAGAATAACCCTAACATACTAACAAGCCTAATCATAGGAAATTGGCAAACAAACATCTCACATCTCCATGCAAATCTCTAGATCCATACAAAACTAGGATTTCCCCAAACTAGCAACAAATGATCAATTTGTCAACATTACTTGGATCAAAACAAGGGGATCAGAAAAGATTACCTTGAGGGAGGGTTTGACTTTGAAATCCACGTACAAAATCTTCAAATTTGGAAGGTCTGGGGAAGGATTTGTGTGACGCCCCGAGACCGTTGCGCCAGGTGTCTCCCAGTTGTTCGCTGTTAGTGCCGTGTCATTCGCTTGCATGTTGCATCTTGCCATGTCATCATCCGCATTGCATCTGCATGTTTTCAAAACTTGCATCTGTCCATGTCTCCCCGTTCCTTCCGTTGTCCGTTCTGAGCCCAGACACACTTGCACGCGCCCGCGACACATCCAAAATATTATTTTATAAGTGACCGGAAAATGTTCTCGGAATGGGATAAAAGTTGGCATGCGGTGTTGTTATGTTGTCAGTAGGCTGCCTGCCAAGTTTCATCGCATTCGAAGTCCATTTAACGCCCCAACGGATAACTATAGCGACAGTATAACCGGTCTATCATCGTACGTTTTCGGTCTCCGGAAACAGTCGTCGGGCCTCTCTCTCTTTTCTTCTCTCAGCTCGAGACCGTCTACACAGTCCATTCATTGCCACGGCCCTCCTCGCGTGCGCGTCCGAAAACCTCCCCGAACCCGACCGGGCACTCGTGTCCGTTGAGTCCGGATCGTCACCCAACATCCCCAAAATGTCTTTGTTTATTTGTTGGACTCGCCCACCCTAATTTTCTCGACCGTCTGATTTGAATCGGAGGGCCCAAATGCACCCAAAATCCACCTGTTATATATACTTAAGGTCCAACCCTAAAAATTAGGAGGCTTGCCCATCAGTCCAATCCCGCCGCCGCCGCCCGGTCTCGATCCATCTCGGGATCCGTCCCCTCCTTGTTTTCACACACCAGCGATCTCCCCTCGATCCATCGATCCACCCAACCAGCCGCAGCCTCCTTCTTCCTTGATCCAACCAGCGATGACCCTCACCTCCAGGATCTCCTCCTCGCCGCCCCATCTCGCCTCCAAGATCAGTCACTGGACCTGCACCCCTCGCTGCTTCTCCTTCTCCCGTTCCCTCTCTCACTTGCTCTATGTCTTCTCCATGGAGACCCGCAGGAACACCGCTACCATGGTCGACCTCGACATGCCTCGCCGCCATCGAGAATGGAAGGGTTGACCTTGGTTTGGTCTCCCCACCTCCTTCGATGCTCCACCAGGAGCGAAGCCTCGCTCCGCCCTGTCTTGCGAGCACACCGGCGCCTTGGACCGAAGCCACCAGGACCCCAGGCTAGCCCCGTCGCTCCTCCTCTTCCCTTTGTTTTCCTCCCGTCTTCTCATGTTTCTCTCTCTCTCTCTCTCTCTGTGCGCCCGCGGGTCAACCCCGCTCCGTTCGGTGACCCCCGCTTGCTGTCGTCTCATTCCCGATCAGATCTGGAGGGATCCGTTCGGATCGACATTTCCAAGCCTCGTCACCGGCCTCCCCTTGCTTCTTCGTGCGAGCTCACGAGGAGGACGACCCCAGCGTCAAGTCCCTTCTGCCTGCGCTGCCAGCTCGTGTTGTCCCTGCCAGCGACCAATGCGTGGCTGCATCGGGTGCCAGCCGCCTGCGATGCCCGCTCCAGCGCCCCGCTTGGGCCTCTTGCCGAGCCGGCCTGCTCGACTGCGCCCCGTGGTCTGCCTCCGCCTCCTCACCAACGGGCGGAAGCCCATGGGTGAGCTGCTCCCCAACGTCTCTCTATTGGCCCAAGTGCAGATTCGGCCTGATGTATATTTTTTCTGCTATGAACGAATTTCACTATTTCCAGAAAAACTGCATATTTACAGATTACCCCTTGTTGTTCATGCATTTAATAACTAATTAACCATAGCTCCAAATCTAATAAACTTTATATGTATTTGGGGTAGAAAAATGCCTAGTTTACCATGGTGTACTTGCTTTGCTTGTTTAACAACTCTAAAATTGTGTTTAGGGCAGAACAGTACCAAATCCATAATTTGCATATGAGGATTTACAGGAATTGTCGTTTGTTATTTCCGGCCTCATTTAAACTTGTCTAGATAGGTAGTTTTCATTATGTTTCACCTCTTGCCATGTTTAACAACATTTAATATTGTTGGGTACCTAAACGAGAGAGAACTAAATAAGCCATGTGGTGTTTCGTCAATATGCAATATTGAGCTCCACTTAATTTGTAGTATTATTTGTGCACTTTGCCATGCCATGCTTCATTAAACCGGACATGCATCATACTTGGTTGTGCATCATGCCATGTTCATGTGATGGTTGTTTACTATGTTGCTTGCTTCTTTCCGGGTTGCTTCTCTCGTTAGCTTCAGTTTCGTTCCAGAGTTGTGAGGATTCGTTCGACTACGTCGGTTTGTCTTCTTCATGGACTCGTTGTTCTTCCTTGCGGGATCTCAGGCAAGATGACCATACCCTTGAAATCACTTCTATCTTTGCTTGCTAGTTGCTCGCCCTATTGCTATGCCGCGATACCTACCACCTGCTATATCATGCCTCCCATATTGCCATGTCAAGCCTCTAACCCACCTTTCCTAGCAAACCGTTGTTTGGCTATGTTACCGCTTTTGCTCAACCCCTCTTATAGCGTTGCTAGTTGCAGGTGAAGATGGAGTTTGTTCCATGTTGGAACATGGTTATGTTGGGATATCACAATATTTCTTATTTAATTAATGTATCTATATACTTGGTAAAGGGTGGAAGGCTCGGCCTTATGCCTGGTGTTTTGTTCCACCCGTGCCGCCCTAGTTTCCGTCATACCGGTGTTATGTTCCTTGATTTTGCGTTCCTTACGCGGTTGGGTGTTATGGGAACCCCTTGACAGTTCGCTTTGAATTAAACTCCTCCAGCAAGGCCCAACCTTGGTTTTAACTTTTGCCACTTAAGCCTTTTTCCCTTGGGTTCTGCAGACTCAAGGGTCATCTTTATTTTAAACCCCCGGGCCAGTGCTCCTCTGAGTGTTGGTCCAACCTGTCAGCCACCGGTGGCCACCAGTGGCAACTCTGGGCTGGCCTACCGGAAGTTTGGACAATCCGGTGTGCCCTGAGAACGAGATATGTGCAGCTCCTATCGGGATTTGTTGGCACATTTGGGTGGCTTTTCTGGTCTTGTTTTACCATTGTCGAAATGTTTTGTAACCGAATTCCGAGTCTGATCGGGTCTTCTTGGGAGAAGGAATATCCTTGTTGACCGTGAGAGCTTGTGATGGGCTAAGTTGGGACACCCCTGTAGGGTTTTGAACTTTTGAAAGCCGTGCCCGTGGTTATGGGCTAATGGGAATTTGTTAATATCCGATTGTAGAGAACTTGACACTCAACTTAATTAAAATGCATCAACCGCTTGTGTAGCCGTGATGGTCTCTTTCCGGCGAAGTCCGGGAAGTGAACACGGTTTTGGCGTTATGTCTGAACGTAAGTAGTTTCAGGATCACTTCTTGATCACTTCTAGTTTCACGACCGTTGCTTTGCTTCTCTTCTCGCTCTTATTTGGGTATGTTAGCCACAATATATGCTAGTGCTTGCTGCAGCTCCACCTCACTACCCTTTCCCACCTTTAAGCTTAAATATTCTTGATCGCGAGGGTGTGAGATTGCTGAGTCCTCGTGACTCACAGATACTTCCAAAACAAATGCAGGTGCCGATGATACCAGAGCAGGTGACGCAACTGAGCTCAATTGGGAGCCCGATGAAGATCTTGATCGTAGTCTTGTTTCGTTTCCAGTTGATCAGTAGTGGAGCCCAGTCGGGGCGATCGGGGATCTAGCATTAGGGGTTGTCTTTCTTTATTTGGTTCCGTAGTCGGACCTTGATTGTATTCTGGATGATGTAATGCTATATTTATGTAACACCCCGGATGTAATTTACCTTATCTATATTCCAACTCTTGCCATTTCCGGCACTAAGTTATTTTATTTCCTCGTTGTCGGGTTTTTGTCTCCGTGTGTTTTGTCTTTGTCATGCATCTCATATCATGTCATCATGTGCATTGCATTTGCATACGTGTTCGTCTCATGCATACGAGCATTTTCCTCTTTTGTCAAGCATCATGAGTGGATCCCTGCCATGTATTTTGTTGTGATGTTTGGGTGCAGTACCATATTTATCTTGATGCATTTAGTTGGTCACTTGCTGATTATCGCAGACCGGTGCCATATTTGTTTTGCTTGCCATTTCCAAACCGTGCATCCGATTCGGGTGATCTTTATATCGATTTCGACCGAAATCATCTCACCTTTCCAGTGGCACTCTTGTATTTTCAAGTTGAGGCCAGGTTCAATCATTCTTTTCCAAATCATGCATATGCATCCCATATCACATCCCGCATATCATACCATGTTTGCATCATGTTGCTTGAGCATTGCACGTGGTTGATTGTGTTCCTTTTGCTTGTTGTTCTTGTTTGGGTACAGCCGGGAGATGAGTTCGTGAACGAGGAGCCTGTTGAGTTCGCTTACGAGGATCAAGGCAACTCTGAGTACTTTGCAGGCAAGATGACCATACCCTCGAAATCACTTCTATCTTTTCTTGCTAGATGCTCGCTCTTTTGTTATGCCTATGCTATGATACCTATCACTTGCTTATCATGCCTCCCATATAGCCATGTCAAACCTCTAACCCACCTTGTCCTAGCAAACTGTTGTTTGGCTATGTTACCGCTTTGCTCAGCCCCTCTTATAGCGTTGCTAGTTGCAGGTGAAGATTGGAGATCGTTCCTTGTTGGAACGTTGTTTATTGTTGGGATATCACCATATTATCTTGTTTATCTTAATGCACCTATATACTTGGTAAAGGGCGGAAGGCTCGGCCTTATGCCTAGTGTTTTGTTCCACTCTTGCCGCCCTAGTTTCTGTCATATCGGTGTTATGTTCCCGGATTTTGCGTTCCTTACACGGTTGGGTTATAATGGGAACCCCTTGACAGTTCGCCTTGAATAAAACTCCTCCAGCAAGGCCCGACCTTGGTTTTACCATTTGCCACCTAGCCTTTTCCCCTTGGGTTTCGCGGACTCAAGGGTCATCTTTATTTTAAACCCCCTGGGCCAGTGCTTCTCTAAGTGTTGGTCCAACCCAGAGCACCGTGCGGGGCCGTCCCTTGGCAACTTGGGTTACGTTGGCTCCCGTACGCTTAGCTTATCTGGTGTGCCCTAAGAACGAGATATGTGCAGCTCCTATCGGGATTTGTCGGCACAGCGGGTGGTCTTGCTGGACTTGTTTTACCATTGTTGAGGATGTCTTGTAACCGGGATGCCGAGTCTGATCGGATTGTCTTGGGAGAAGGATATCCTTCGTTGACCGTGAGAGCTTGTGATGGGCTAAGTTGGGACTCCCCTGCAGGGATTTGAACTTTCGAAAGCCGTGCCCGCAGTTATGGGCAGACGGGAATTTGTTAATGTCCGGTTGTAGATAACATGAAACTTAACTTAATTAAAATGCACCAACCGCGTGTGTTACTGTGATGGTCTCTTCTCGGCGGAGTCCGGGAAGTGAACACGGTGTTGGAGTAATGCTTGATGTAGGTTGTTCTAGGATCACTTCTTGATCATAGTTGTTCGACCGTGCTTTTGCCTTCTCTTCTTGCTCTCTTTTGTGAATATGTTAGCCACCATATAGGCCAGTCGCTTGCTGCAGCTCCACATCATACATTTACCCTACCTATAAGCTTAAATAGTCTTGATCGCGAGGGTGTGAGATTGCTGAGTCCCCGTGACTCACAGATTACTTCCAAAAGCAGATGCAGGGACCGATGATACCGTTCCAGATGATATGACCGAGCTCAAGTGGGAGTTCGATGAAGACTCTCGTCATTACTATGTGTCTTTCCTAGATGATCAGTAGTGGTGCCCAGTTGGGGCGATCGGGGACTTTGTCGCATTTGGGCTTGATCTTTATTTTGGTTCCGTAGCCGGACCTTGAGTGTATTGGATGAATGTAATGACTTCTTTATGTATTTGTGTGACGTGGCGAGTGTAAGCCAACTATGTACCTTTCCCCTTTATTTATTTACATGGGTTGTTGTGAAGATTACCTCACTTGCAACATTTCTTTCAATGCGGTTATGCCTCTAAGTCGTGCTTCGACACGTAGGAGATATAGCCGCATCGAGGGCGTTACAAGTTGGTAATCAGAGCCTTCCCCGACCTTAGGAGCCCCTGCTTGATCGAATCATTGGCGTTGTTGAGTCTAGAAAAATGTTTTGAGTCATTTAGGAATTATATATATCGAAGAGTTATGAATTCTTTTTACTCCTCAGTCCCTTCGTCACTCTGGTGAGGCATCCTGACGTAGAGTTTGGACTCTTCTCTTCTCAAATTTCACTAGTTTTTTTAGGATCACGCAGGTATCTTGGAATCGTTCCGATGGTTTTTTGATGAGAACATTGTTCTTGGTGCCTCCTGACATTTAGGGGTTGTGGCAGTGTCCTGGGGAGTTGAGCTCCGAGGTGTTGTCATCACAATTTTATCATTGAGATTTTGGAATACCTGAGTTTCGCCGACATCGAAAATCTCTTTTATGCAGTTGTTGGTGAGATAACCTCGACGCCACCTAGTACTGGGGCGGGAGTTCGGGAGTATTGCCATAGCTTGTATAACGGATGCTTTTCGAAGGTTGAGGTAAATGATTTCCGAAGGTTTCTTGGTTATGTGTTGAAGGATGGATACATCTGGATGTAGGATTTGCTAGCTTTGGGTGAGATATTATGCTTCCCCTGTATCCCCAACACCTGATTGCATAACCAGAAAGGTTTGGGAGTTTCATAGGTGGGAATTCTTGTAGCTCTAGTTCTTCTTCTGTGGATATTTGGTTTGGGATTGGGTAATCCTCACCAAGAACTTGTTCTTGTCCGTACCTTGTTGTTTTATTCTTCTACCTCTATCTAAGTGGCTTCTCAATTTATGGAAATGTGACCATTTCAATTGGAATGCATTCGTTCATTTTGTTCGGATGTGAAGACTATATGTTGCAATTTCAATCCGTTCGATTCATCTTGAATATTTGCCTGCCAATATGCTAATGGATGTCACCCTCTTCAGGATGGCTCCTGCTAAGGGCAACAACCAGAATCAGGATCCGCCACCACCACCTCCACCTCTGGAGGCATGGCAATCTGTGATGGCCGCTACCAATGCAAACACGCAGCTGATCATGCAAATTCTGCAATAGCGCAACCAAGGCCATGGCAACAATCAGAATCAGTTTGCTACACTCAACCAGTTCCTTGCTAACCAGCCAAAGACCTTCAGCAACTTTGTCGAGGCCTCAGATGCCGATGATTGGCTCGTGGACATATGCAAGCATTTTGAGTGCAGTGACGTCAGACCTGAGGACTTTGTCAAGTTTGCCTCCTTCCAACTCAAAGACCAAGCCGCAGAATGGTTTCAGCAGTACAAAGATTCCAGAGGAGGCTGTGTGATTACCTGGGATGAACTCCGTCAAGACTTCAAAGCTCATCATATTCCTCAGAGTGTGGTTGAGAGAAAGCGTGAGGAATTCCGCAACCTGAAGCAAGGCTCTTTGTCTGTTTACCAGTACAACATCATGTTTCAGAAGCTCGCCTGTTTCGCTAAGCAAGACATCCATGACGAGAAGAGCATGATATACCAGTTCAGAGGTGGTCTCAGAGAAGAACTCCAGTTAGCTCTCGTCCTCTTTGAGCCCAAGAAGTACGATGAGTTTTACAACATGGCAATGAAGCAAGAGGCTGCCCAACTGAAGTGCGATGCTTCCAAGAAGCAAGTCAGAGATGTGACTTCTTCTTCCTCAAGTCAAGTGGCTAAGGAGCAAAAGTATTGGCTGCCTCCTCCTCCGTTCCGTCAGCCTTATCAGCAGAAGAGCAAAGGTGGTAGTGGATCTTCCCACCCACCCAACCCAGGCTTTCAGAACAAGACTTCGTCTCAAGCTCCAAGATCAAGTGCTCCGTATCACCATCCGCTTTCATAGGTCACGTGCAACAAGTGCCAACAGAAGGGTCACTATGCCAACAAATGCTTCAATCAGAGGCGTCTTCCTCCTCCTCCTCTTGTGAGATCTGTCAGCACCGCAGTGGTCAAGCATAACCCCAAGCACGCCAAGGTCAACTTGTTGAATGCAGCTCAGCCAGTGGACTCGACAGATGTGATTATGGGTAACTTTCTAGTTAACTCTACTCCTGCAAAAGTCCTTTTTGATACTGGTGCATCGCATTGTTTCATGTTAAGATCATTTGTTTCCAAGCATGACTTCGTTTCACAAATGTTGGGTAAACCTATGGGAGTGGTTTCTCCGGCTAAGTCTATGAGGGCTACTTCGATAGTCCCGGATGTTTCTATCATGATGGGCGACTTCAAGTTTCTGGCTTCTCCAATGGTCCTTGGTAACTCGGATATTGATCTTATTCTCGGAATGGACTGGCTTTCTAAGCACAAGGCTCAGCTTGATTGTGCTGCCAGGAAGATTCAATTGACTCATTCGTCTGAGGATGTAATTGTCTTTGCCGCTAATGACGATACCATTCGACTGTTCTCTCTCAATGAGAAGGGTGAGCTGGATGCCATCTCTCAAATTCCAGTCGTTTGCGAATATCAAGACGTCTTTCCAGAAGAGCTTCCAGGAATGCCTTCGCACCGGCCAGTTGAATTTGTCATCGATCTTGAGCCTGGCACGGAACCTGTTTGCAAACGTCCTTACAAGCTTGGACCTGAAGAGTTGAAGGAGCTGAAGAAACAACTCGATATTCAAGAGCGAATGGGTCTCATCCGACCTAGTTCTTCTATGTGGGGTTGTGAAGTTCTTTTTGTGAAGAAGAAGGATGGAACAGACTGACTCTGTGTCAACTACCGTCCATTGAACAAGAAGACCATAAAGAACAAGTACCCACTTCCCAACATCAATGAGCTGTTTGAACAACTCAAAGGTGCTCAAGTATTCTCCAAGCTTGATCTCCGTATGGGCTATCACCAGATTCGAATTCGTGAGTAAGATATCCCCAAGACAGCTTTCAGAACAAGCTATGGTTCATATGAATACACTGTCATATCTTTCGGCCTCGTCAACGCTCCTCCGACTTTCTCTCGCATGATGAATTTCATCTTCAACCCCTACACAAATGACTTCGTCTTGCTCTACCTCGATGACATTTTGGTCTTTTCCAAGAACATGGAGGATCATGCCAAGCACTTGCATTTGGTGCTCGATAAGCTCAGAGAACATCACTTCTATGCGAAGTTTTCAAAGTGCGAGTTTTAGCTTGATGAGGGTCTCTACCTTGGGCATATCATTTCCGCCAAGGGCATAGCAGTTAATCCTAAGAAGGTGTCTGCAATTGTGAATTGGGAACCACCTCAGAACGTGAAGCAACTCCGCAGCTTCCTTGGTCTCGAAAGCTATTGTCGAAGGTTCGTTGAGAACTTCTCTAAGATCACGAAGCCTCTTTCCAACCTTCTCCAGAAGCATGTGAAGTACGTCTAGTCTCCTGAATGTGACATCGCTTTCAACACCCTAAAAGAGAAATTAGTCACTGCTCCAGTTCTGACTCCTCCTGATGAATCCAAACCGTTCGAGGTCTTTTGTGATGCCTCTCTTCAAGGTCTTGGTGCAGTGTTGATGCAAGAGAAGAAAGTTGTGGCCTATACCTCTCGCCAGTTGAAGCCCAACGAAAAGAACTACCCCACTCATGACCTCGAGTTGGTTGCAGTTGTGCATGCTCTTTTAACTTGGAGACATCTCTTATTGGGAAGAAAAGTGGACATCTTCACTGACCACAAGAGTCTCAAGTACATCTTCACTCAGCCTAACCTCAACCTCAGGCAGACTCGTTGGGTTGAAATGATTCAAGAGTATAATCAGAGTATCGAATATACTCCAGGCAAGGCCAACGTAATTGATGACGCATTGAGCAGGAAGGCTTACTACAACAGTTTGATTCTCAAGCCTTACCAACCCGAGCTTTGTGAAGCTTTCTGCAAACTCAATCTGCAAGTTGTTCCTCAAGGATTTCTGGCCAACCTCCAAGTCCTCTCCTACTTTGGAAGATCAGATTCGTGAGGCTCAACTTCTTGATGCTATGGTGAAGAAGGTGAAGATTGGGATTGCCAAGAGTCAACCCAAGTACAAGTGCTATCGTCTTGATGACAAGGATACTCTATTCTTTGAGGATCGCATTGTTGTGCCTAAAGGTGATCTTCATAAAGTCATTATGAACGAAGCTCACAATTCACTCCTCTCTATCCACCCTGGAAGTACAAAGATGTACCATGACCTCAAGCAGTCGTATTGGTGGACTCGAATGAAGCGCGAGATTGCTCAGTTCGTGAATGAATGTGATGTCTGCAGAAGAGTTAAAGCAGAACACCAACGACCAGCTGGTCTCCTCCAACCTCTTGCCATTCCAGAATGGAAGTTTTACCATATTGAGATGGACTTCGTGTCTGGATTTCCAAAATCCAAGTGTGGCAATGATGCTATCTTCGTTGTCATCGACAAACTCACTAAAGTGGCTCATTTCCTTTCTATCAAAGAGTTTATCACGACAGCTCAATTGGCAGAGCTTTATACCTCTCGGATTGTCTCTCTGCACGGCATTCCGTAGTTGATATCTTCAAATCGTGGCAGCATCTTCACCTCCAAGTTTTGGGATTCTTTTTAGAAGGCCATGGGCACCAACATCCTTTTCAGCACAGCTTTTCATCCTCAAACTAGTGGCCAAGTCGAGCGTGTCAATCAGATTCTTGAAGATATGCTCAGGGCTTGCGTCATCTCCTTCGGTATGAAGTGGGAAGATTGTCTTCCATACGCCGAGTTCTCCTACAACAACAGCTTTCAAGCGAGTTCGGGCAAGGCCCCATTTGAAATTCTCCATGGCAGGAAGTGTCCTACTCCTCTTAACTGGTCAGAGACTAGTGAACGTCAACTTCTTGGAAATGACTTGATCACAGAGGCAGAAGAGATGTGCAAAGTCATTCGCGAGAATCTCGAAGCCGCGTAATCGCGCCAGAAGAGTTACTACGATAGTAAGCATCGTGATTTGGCTTTCGAGATTGGAGATCATGTTTATCTCCATGTCTCTCCAATGAAAGGTACTCGTCGCTTCAGTATCAAAGGGAAGCTTGCCCCTAGATACGTGGGTCCTTTCAAGATCGTCAGCAAGAGAGGCGATCTCGCCTATCAACTTGAGCTTCCCTCCAACTTCGCAAATGTGCACGGCGTGTTTCATCTCCCTCAGCTCTGCAAGTGCTTCAAGACCCCTGACCGCACCGTAAACTTCAAAGACATTGATCTCCAAGAAGACCTGTCTTATCGTGAGCACCCAGTTCCTATTCTTGAAGAAACTGAGCGCAAGACTCGCAACAAGTCAATCAAATTCCTCAAAGTCAAGTGGTCACATCATTCCGACCGTGAAGCCACCTGGGAACGCGAGGATCACCTCCATTCTGAGTACCCGGAGTTCTTCCAGTCCTAGATCTTGAGAAAAGATCCTTTCGTAGTGGTGGAGTGTTGTAACACCCCGGATGTAATTTATCTTATCTATATTCCAACTCTTGCCGTTTCCGGCACTAAGTTATTTTATTTCCTCGTTGTCGGGTTTTTTCCTCCGTGTGTTTTGTCTTTGTCATGCATCTCATATCATGTCATCATGTGCATTGCATTTGCATACGTGTTCGTCTCATGCATCCGAGCATTTTCCTCGTTGTCTGTTTTGCATTCCGGCGCTCCTATGTCCTCCGGTGGTCCTTTCTACCTCTTTTCGTGTGTGGGTGTTAAACGTTTTTGGATTGGACCGATACTTTTCATGCGGCCTTGGCTTACAACCGGTAGACCGCCTAGCAAGTTTCGTGCCATTTGGACTTTGTTTGATACTCCAACGGTTAACCGAGGGACCGAAAAGGCCTCGTGTGTGTTGCAGCCCAACACCTCTCCAAACTGGCCCAAAACCCACCCAAACCCCTTCTATCATCTAGAGCGTTCGATCACGATCATGTGGCCGCAAACCGCACCTCATTTTGAGCTTCCTAGCTCCCTCCACCTCTATAAATAGACCTCCCCTCGAAATTTCCGGGTCTTCTCCTACCCTAACCCTAGTCTCTTTCGTCCCCGCCGCCGCCGGACAAAATCCCACCGATCGGACATGTCCGGCTAGCCGCCGCCGCCATGTGTCACACCCCCGTTGGCCCGGCCGCATCCCCCACCACCGGCCCGCTGAAGCCCGGGGCGGGCCCTCGTCGCCGCCTCCCGGGCCGCATCCCCGCGCCCGCGCCGCCAACTCGTCTTCCTCACCGCGCTGCCCGAGGAGCTGCCGTGCGCCGCCCGCGCCGGCTGGTCGCTCCGCCGCGCCGCCGTCGACGCACCTCGTCGCCGTCGACGTGCCGAGCTTGCCGCTGCCGTCTTCCGCCGCCGACCTTGCCGTGGAGGACGCCGACGACGTCACCCACTCCAGCCGGTCTCCCCCTCGACCTTCGCCGGCCGGATCCGCCTCTTCTCCGGTGAATGCGAGCTCCAGCAGCCCCTGTTCCGGCGAGATCCGCTGCCGCTTCGATCCATGTGCAAACCCTAGATCCGGATCGGTTGACTTTCTTCCCCTCTCTCAGTTATTTTTTGCAAACTTTGACATGCCATAACTCTGCATCCGTAGCTCCGATTCGTGCGTGTAGCATATCAAAATGTTCGCCTAGACGAGTACATCATTTCATCTCATTGCGTCATTTTCATTTGAGCTCATCTTGATGCCCGAAATGCTGTTGGAAGAGGGCTATGTGATGATTTTGTCAGATCTGTTTCAGCAAATGGCCTTTTGTCATTTTTGCCATGATTAATGTGTGCATGATATGATCCTGAGCTCTACGTGTGTTTTGTAGAATGCCATGTATTTTTGTGGTCTTTGTGGTGACTAGCACACGCATGCAAAGTAGCTTACTCAATGATGCTGATTTCAGGGACTTAGAATTTCACTAAGTCCTTGTCCTGTTTTTGTTTTTATGCCATATGTTCATGTTGTTTCCTAGTGATTCGTGCCTCTTTTGAGGATGATCAGTAAGGATGTTTTGTTAATATTGTGGTTCTCTATCCATCCAAGTCTTTATTTGCATTTATGTAGCACCCTAGCTTGAGTCAATCGAGCTCTACTTTTGCTATAAAATGTTCCTGGCAGATTGTTAACATGTTTAGTGACTTTGCCGAGATTGTTGTTGTTGATCCGTGCATGCTATGTGTTGTTCTTGCCATGTTTAGCTTCTATGCCATGTCTTCTTGATGGGTGTATGCTTAGTTTGTCATGCAATGCCTCGTAGTCAGTGCATCGAGCTCGTAAACATGCCTACTCGTTAACTGTTTTGCATGCTCCAGTTTTTCAGTCTGAATCTGTTTATGTTTTTGCTATGTTCACATGCTTGCAATTGTATTTTCTTATCCCTTTTGGCTCAAGGTCACTAAGGAACTTCTGTTATATGCTTAGAGTAGATTCATGCCATGCCTTGCTTTGCCATCATATGTTCCTATAGCATGTAGTTTTCATGCTTTAAAGATTGCTTCCTGATGATAAATTTCTGGATTGTTGTTATTTCACCAAGTCTGAAACCTATTATCCTTTGCACTTTTTCCATGCTTGTTCGAACCTGTTAATGAGTGAATTAGCCATAGCTCAGTGTTCATCTTTTGTCAAGCATCATGAGTGGATCCCTGCCATGTATTTTGTTGTGATGTTTGGGTGCAGTACCATATTTATCTTGATGCATTTAGTTGGTCACTTGCTGATTATCACAGACCGGTGCCATATTTGTTTTGCTTGCCATTTCCAAACCGTGCATCCGATTCGGGTGATCTTTATATCGATTTCGACCGAAATTATCTCACCTTTCTAGTGGCACTCTTGGATTTCCAAGTTTAGGCCAGTTTCAATCATTATTTTTCAAATCATGCATATGCATCCCATATCGCATCCCACATATCATACCATGTTTGCATCATGTTGCTTGAGCATTGCACATGGTTGATTGTGTTCCTTTTGCTTGTTGTTCTTGTTTGGGTAGAGCCGGGAGACGAGTTCGTGAACGAGGAGCCCGTTGAGTTCGCTTACGAGGATCAAGGCAACTCTGAGTACTTTGCAGGCAAGATGACCATACCCTCGAAATCACTTCTATCTTTGCTTGCTAGATGCTCGCTCTTTTGCTATGCCTATGCTACAATACCTATCACTTGCTTATCATGCCTCCCATATAGCCATGTCAAACCTCTAACCCACCTTGTCCTAGCAAACCGTTGTTTGGCTATGTTACCGCTTTGCTCAACCCCTCTTATAGCGTTGCTAGTTGCAGGTGAAGATTGGAGATCGTTCCTTGTTGGAACATTGTTTACTGTTGGGATATCACCATATTATATTGTTTATCTTAATGCACCTATATACTTGGTAAAGGGCGGAAGGCTCGGCCTTATGCCTAGTTTTTTGTTCCACTCTTGCCGCCCTAGTTTCCATCATATCGGTGTTATGTTCCCGGATTTTGCGTTCCTTACACGGTTGGGTTATAATGGGAACCTATGTACTCACAGATTACTTCCAAAACCAGATGCAGGGACCGATGATACCGTTCCAGATGATATGACCGAGCTCAAGTGGGAGTTTGATGAAGACTCTCTTCATTACTATGTGTCTTTCCTAGATGATCAGTAGTGGTGCCCAGTTGGGGCGATCAGGGACTTTGTCGCATTTGGGGTTGATCTTTATTTTGGTTCCGTAGCCGGACCTTGAGTGTATTGGATGAATGTAATGACTTATTTATGTATTTGTGTGACATCGCGAGTGTAAGCCAACTATGTACCTTTCCCCTTTATTTATTTACATGGGTTGTTGTGAAGATTACCTTACTTGCGACATTGCTTTCAATGCGGTTACGCCTCTAAGTCGTGCTTCGACACATAGGAGATATAGCCGCATCGAGGGCGTTACAATTTATGTATTGTGTGAAGTGGAGATTGTAAGCCAACTCTTTATCCTTTTCATATTCAGTACATGGGATGTGTAAAGATTACCCCTCTTGCGACATGCCTACTATGCGGTTATGCCTCTAAGTCGTGCTCCAACACGTGGGAGATATAGCCACATCGTGGGTGTTACAAGTTGGTAATCAGAGCCTTCCCCGACTTAGGATCCCCCTGCTTGATCGAATCACTGATGTTGTTGAGTCTAGAAGAAAATGTTTTGGGTCTTAGGATTATATATATCGGAGAGTAGGATTCTTTTTACTCCTCAATCCCTTCGTCGCTCTGGTGAGGCCTCCTGACGTAGAGTTTTGACTTTTCTCTCCTCAAATTTCACGAATTTTTTTAGGATCACACAGGTATCTTGGAATCGTTACGATGGTTTTGTGATGAGAACATTGTTCTTGGTGCCTCCTGACATTTAGGGGTTGTGGCAGTGTCCCGGGGAGTTGAGCTCTGAGGTGTTGTCGTCACAATTTTATCGTTGCAGTTCTGGAATACTTGAGTTCGCCGACATCAAAAATCTCTTTTATGCAGTTGTTTGTGAGATAACCTCGACGCCACCCAGTGCTGGGGCGGGAGTTCAGGAGTATTTCCATAACTCGTATAACGGATGCTTTTCGAAGGTTGAGGTAAATGATTTCCAAAGGTTTCTTGGTTATGTGTTGAAGGATGGATACAGCTGGATGTAGGATTTGTTAGTTTTGGGTGAGATATTATGCTTCCCCTGTATCCCCAACACCTGATTGCATAACCAGAAAGTTTCGGGAGTTTATAAGTGGGAATTCAAGTAGCTCCTAGGATATCTTTCCGACAGATGCATGATATGATATTGGAGTTCGACGTCTAGTAGTCCGCCTATCCACAGTTGGTTTTACAATGGTCTCGTTGTGTCTTAAAGAGTCCTTGGCTATGCTGACTCGGGGACACTTTGTATGTCATGTGCACTGCCTTGTACATGATGGTGCTGTACGATCGAGCCCGTGTGGGCCCCACCATGATAACTTCAGACGAATTCTCTATCATATGTTTGTTCCGGCTTATTCTACAAGCCAATCCTTTGTTTTTGTTTTGAGTTGTGGTATTCGAGTTGCTTCGAAGTCAAATGTGGATTCCATACCTTTCCTAAGCGGTGTTCTCATATTCCTATGTCAATAATAATCCTTCATGATAATCGAGATTGTCATGTCAATCCTTTTCAACCGGCGTGTTTCTCTTCAAGTGGATCCGATCATTTTTAACATTCGCAAGATCAACTCAAAGTCTTCTCAACATTGTTCGTCTCATCCGTTCCAAGTAGTGTTTGTTTTCCCACCCTCCCACCCTTTTGCTTCAAGGAATCAGATGTATTAATCAAGTATCCTTTTATTGATGTGAAGTCTCTCCATTCTTTTCTGTCAATGTTCTTACTTGGTGGTTCTCATGAAGATGCTTTACAAGTTCATCATTCTTAGTTCTCTTTCTTCTTCGGTGGATTCAATTCAAGCTTTCGGTGTTGATCATATCTCTTTCCTTATTTCAAATGTCTTCTCATGCCGGTGCACCTCTTAATCATCCACTTCTGGCTATTCAATTGTTCCGGAGTGCTGAAGATATCTCAGAAGAGTGAAGTTTCCATTCTCTTTTTGCTCAAGTTCTTTTGAGGATATTATCTCATTCAAGCCATTTAATTCAACCGGCGCAATCTATAGTTTAAATCGTTCAACGATGTTTCCTTTGAGTGGGCCCTAACCCATAGGTCTTTCCTAGGATCTTACCTGACTCTTCTAATCTTCCCGGATTTACTCTCAAATTCTTTTCAAAGTTTGACGCAAGAATGAATTATCATCAGTCATATGTCTTTCTCCAAGATCTTTCAAATTATTTTTCATCGCTGGTTCAACCTTTCTAATTTTCATTCCGGAGTGCCTCTACAATTCACGTAGTGTTTATCATCATCATTCTCAACATTTGAAGACCAAAGAGGAGTTTTTCCTCTAAATCTTATCCGTTCTCTCAGAGATGCGTGGTTCTAGCTTCATGCCATTCTGTTATAATTGTTTTCAATTGTGTGATTTCTTTCCACCCATCCGGAGCAATTCAGGAGTCTTTTCAGTTTGACTATCTGGAGGCCATCATCTCAGAATTATTCATTCTCAGCTTTCAGCTCTCTTTCTCTAAATCTTACCGATGCATCGTTCAAGTATTCTCTAATCAGTTCATGATCTATTCGTTCTCATGCATCTAAATACTCTCAAGTATCTTTGTTCTTTTTATAATTCTTCCCGGTGTTTCTTTATCTTGTCTTCATTCATTTTCAATTCTTACGGTGGTTTGTGCCAAGATTCTTCTTCCTTCGTTATCATATCAATTCATTCGTTCTTTCCAATCCTACCAGTGGTTCGTAGAAGACCTTCCCAAGTTGACGCTATATCTATCTTAATCCTTTCTACGAGAATAAGTAGTATGCCAAATCTGTTGCTTGTCATCAATTTAATTTGGTGAAGGATACACATAACATAATTCTTATTCTTCTTTCATCCAAGTGATTAATTCCTTTTTCCGGAGGTTCATCAAAAATTCTTGATTTCTTTTTTTCATCATTCTTTTCCGGAGTTCCAAGTTTTTCCGCATTATCTCGTCGCGAAGCTCCATCTTAATCATCGCAAGGATTCACCTTCTGTTTTCAACTTCTCTTTCTTTTTATCATCCTTTTATTACCGGAGTTCTTCACGGAGGTTCTACGTGATGGTTCACCAAGGATTTAATTCCTTCTCGAAGTGCTCATCAAGATTCTTCTCAGAGGAGCTCAAGTATTCTTCATCTTGCATTCTGAAGTGCTATTCTTTCTATCTTATCTTTTCAGGTGGTGCTATGTCACTCTTGACAATTTCCCTTCGTATTTCATGATTCACAAGTTGTTAAGAATGAGATAATTAAACCCACCAATCTCTTCATTGGAGTTATCTTGGGTTATATTTCACCTAAAGCTTTCCCTAATGATTGTTGCTACTTATGGTGCTTGTAAATGACCCAAGTGCTTCATTTATCCTCCCGGTGAGATAATTTTTTCGTCTCCTTGTTGATATCAATCCAATCTATTGTTTCCGTTAGTGGCAGAATTTCATCTCATAATTTTGAGATGTCTTTCATAAGCCCACAACAAGCGTACTCTTTTCGTTGTTGGTTTCTCAACAACTCCATTCAATCCTTCTTTAAGGATGCCTTCAAATTCATTGGTGGTAGAAGTTATCATTTTCTTCTACTTTTTTTCTTCCTAACGATCTAGCTTCTATTCGTTCGTTCCGGAAGCATTATGATGTTGCACTCTTCGACCCACCACTCATTCTGTCAAGATCATGTTCTTTACCTTCCATTTTCAACCAGGGTGTTGTCTCCTTTGCTCAAGTTCTTTTCATCTTATCAAGTCTTGCATCTTGTTTCAACCGGAGTGCTTGCTGATGACCCACAAGTATAGGGGATCTATCGTAGTCCTTTCGATAAGTAAGAGTGTCGAACCCAACAAGGAGCAGAAGGAAATGATAAGCGGTTTTCAGCAAGGTATTCTCTGCAAGTACTGAAATAAGTGGCAACAGATAGTTTTGTGATAGGATAAATTGTAACGAGCAACAAGTAAGAAAAGTAAATAAAGTGCAGCAAGATGGCCCAATCCTTTTGTAGCAAAGGACAAGCCGGAACAAACTCTTATAATAGGAAAAGCGCTCCCGAGGACACATGGGAATATCGTCAAGCTAGTTTTCATCACGTTCATATGATTCGCGTTTGATACTTTGATAATTTGATATGTGGGTGGACCGGTGCTTGGGTGCTGTTCTTACTTGAACAAGCAACCCACTTATGATTAACCTCTATTGCAAGCATCCGCAACTACAACAAAAGTATTAAGGTAAACCTAACCATAGCATGAAACATATGGATCCAAATCAGCCTCTTATGAAGAAACACATAAACTAGGGTTTAAGCTTCTGTCACTCTAGCAACCCATCATCTACTTATTACTTCCCAATGCCTTCCTCTAGGCCCAAATAATGGTGAAGTGTTATGTAGTCGACGTTCACATAACACCACTAGAGGCTAGGCAGCATACATCTTATCAAAATATCAAACGAATACCAAATTCACATGACTACTCATAGCAAGACTTCTCCCTTGTCCTCAGGAACGAACGTAATTACTCACAACGCATATTCATGTTCATAATCAGAGGGGTAATAATATGCATATAGGATCTGAACATATGATCTTCCACCAATTAAACCAACTAGCATCAACTACAAGGAGTAATCAACACTACTAGCAACCTACTAGCACCAATCCCGGACTTTGAGACAAGAATTGGATACAAGAGATGAACTAGGGTTTGGAGATGAGATGGTGCTGGTGAAGATGTTGATGGAGATTGCCCTCTCCCGATGAGAGGAGCGTTGGTGATGACGGTGGTGATGATTTCCCCCTCCGGGAGGGAAGTATCCCCGGCAGAACAGCTCCGCGAGAGCTCTAGATTGGATCCGCCAAGGTTCCGCCTCGTGGCAGCGGAGTCTCGTCCCGAAAAGTTCCTCTTTTTTTCTCATCAAAAGACCTCATATAGGAGAAGATGGGCATCAGAGAGCCACCAGGGGGCCCACGAGGTAGCGGGGCACGCCCTAGGGGGGGCCCACCCTCGTGAGCAGGGTGTGGGCCCCCTGGCCTTCATCTTTGGCGTGGATTTTTCTTTATTTCTTTTAAGACGTTCCGTGGAGTTTCAGGACTTTTGGGGTTGCGTAGAATAGGTCTCTAATATTTGCTCCTTTTCCACACCGGAATTCCAGCTGCCGACATTCTCCCTCCTTGTGTAAACCTTGTAAAATAAGAGAGAATAGCCATAAGTATTGCAACATGAAGTGAAATAACAGTCCATAATGCGATAAATATCGATATAAAAGCATGATGCAAAATGGACGTATCAACTCCCCCAAGCTTAGACCTCGCTTGTCCTCAAGCGAAAAGCCGATAACAATAAATATGTCCTCATGTTTCGAGGTAGAGGCATCGATAAAAATAAAATACGGACATGAAGGCATCATGATTATTCTCATAACAGCAACATATATAGGTTTTGTCATATGATTACTTATGTTCAAGTGATGATCTATTCACAATGCAAAAGTATAAATCATAAACCTTATTGGGCTCTAAAAAACTATAATCTCAGCCATTGAACCAATTGCAATTTATCATAACATCGGAAAGAGTCTATGTCAGAGCTAAAAAGCAAGTCCACACACTCAATTATCATTTAGTCCTCCATAATTGCTAACACTCACACGATACTTGTGGTTACGGAGTTTTAATCGGACACAGAGAAAGATAGGGGCTTATAGTTTTGCCCCACAACCTTTTACCTCAAGGGTAATGTCAACAATAATGGTTCATGCTCCCCTACATCCAAATATAATCCCGGGATTAGAATAGTTATTTGGATCACAAAGCCCTATATAGAGCCTGATTAGGTGTTCCCGAACTAAAAAAACCAGCCCGCACGACGGCCCGACCCACCTGCCCACCTCCTCCCCATGACCTTCCCACGATCCACCCCACGGCCATCCCTCGATCCCGCCGCAGCCTCCTTCCGGCGCGCCGCCCCCGCTCTCGCCTCCTTCCGATGTGTCGCCGCCACGCCGCCGCCCCCTCCCCCGCGGGCACCTTCCCCACCCGCGGGCACCTTCTTCCGCCACCCGCGTGGACCGCCCCAGCCCCCGAAACTGGCCGCCGCGGAGCCTCCGCCCCTGGAACAGGCCGCCGCGCCGCCTCCGCCCGCAGATTCGGCCAGCGCGCCCCCTGCGCCCCTGGATCCGGCCGCTGCGCTGCTTCCTCTCCCCGTATCCGGCCACCACGACGCCTACTCCCCCGGATCCGCCAGCTCCCCTCCTCCCTAGTGGTCGGCCCGCCTCCTTCCGCACAACCAGCGCCCCTCCGCCATGCCGGCGAGCCTTCTCCCTCATTGTTGGCCCCCGGATCGATCCCGCTTCGGTGACGGCCGTGATGCCAGGGCGGATCCCACGGTCTCCGGCGCATCTTCCGGCGTCCAGCCATTAGCGCAGGGAGTTGTTCTCCTAGCCTCGAGGTCCCTCTGCGTGGCAGTGGTGATCCCGCCATCGTGCTCCCCGGCGCGGCCCCCTCCATCACGCCACTGCCTCGACACGCAGCTCATGTTACTCCGCATCCTATGGGAGTAGGGGAGGCGGAGCCGCCACTCGAGTTTCTTCTTCCCCCTCACGCATCTCTGGCCAACCTCTTCCCCACCATCGTCTTCGACCAAAAATGACCTTCTCTCTGCCCATGTGTTGAACTTCTTCCTTCTGCTGTAACATCCTCCGCTCTTGGATGAAAAAACTGCAGTGCACAGTGGAGTAGAAACCTCGGCCGTGCCGTCTTGCTCCTGCCGCGTCGTTTGGTTGCTGTTGGTGCGCTGCTACTGCAGTTCAGCTTGAGTGCGAGAGGGAAAATTCTGTGAGAGATTAGACACTACTGTTTTCTTCGTTTTTCTGTTTGAACTTGATGTTGTTCATTGTTAAAAGAAATGATAAGAGGTGCTTTCCCGGTCACATGGGACATATCCTGTTACTTGATAGATGTTTTTTGATTGTTTCTGTATTTGGCTTATGAAAAACTTGACTTGATGCCCATCGAGAAAATTTCGCGAAGTCCAAATTGTAGAAAAATCAAAGTTCAAATTGTAAAACACATGTATTCCCCCGTTTCTAAAAATGAAACAGAGAAGTTCAAATAAAAAAATAACAATTTTACATTTATAAAAAAAGATTTTCCCATTTCTAACAACAAAACCAACTAGTTAAACTAAAAAAGATAGAAATTGCAATTTTTAAAATATGAATTTTCCTCGTTTCTAAAAAAATTAAGAAGATCAAAATTAAATAAAACGAAAAGAGTTCATTGCCTCTACAAAAAAGGAATCCACCTTTTTTAAAATAAACATAGAAGTTTAAGTAAAAACATAGAAGTTCAAATTAAAAATAACGGACCGTTTCGATGTTATTACGAACCTAGGATTTTTCCCATTACTGAAAAATAAAACCAAGAAGCTCAAGTTTAAATAACAAAGTAGTTTAATATTTAAAAAAACTCAGATTTCACACGTTACTAAAGAACAAAATTAAGAAGTTCAATTTAAAAAAGCGGAGCAACTCAATATGTACAAAAACCTCAAATTCTTCATGTTTCTAAAAAAGTGTATTGAATTCAACTCAACAAAATATTGTTTGATGTTTACTTAAAAATATTTTTTTCTTTTCTAAAAATGAACTAAGAAGTTCAAATTAAAATAACACAAAATTTCAAAGTTTATGAAAGAACTAGAATTTACAAGTTAAAAGAATCTTGGAAAACAATTTAAAAGTTAAAAGAACTAGATGCAATTTTTGGCATTTTAAAAAATACCCATAAAAGCAACGATTTAAACAAAAATCTTCTAAAACATGAGCAGTTCAAAATTCGTCAAAAAGGATTTTTACTCTTTAAAAATAAAAAAACTCTAGAAGTTCAAATTGAAATAACAGGCTGGTTCAAATATTCATTACAAAATTAGGATTTTCCCGTACTTGAAAGAAATTAACAAGGAAGTCCAAATTACAAAAATAGAGCACTTTGATATTTATAAAAAAATAGTTTTTCATTGTTACTAAAAAATAAATCAAGCAATTTAAATTAAAAAAACAGGGTAGTGTTGCTGCCAGGGTAGTGTTGCTTTAGGAGTCAGGGACAATTTTTTTACAAAGAAGTTCAAATTGAAAACGGCCAGAAGTTCACGTGCTGCATGGTGTGTGTTTTCATATGAGAGAAATAGAATAAAAAGTTAAAGTATAAAAATTTCGCTGCTAGAAGTTCAGGTGCTCAGCATAGGGAAATTCAAAAAGTTGTTGTGAGAGACGTAATCGGCATTATATATCATTTGTGCAAATCTGATGAATAGTTGAGAAATTACGAACAAAAATGCGTGGTAGAAGTTCAAAGTAAATACAACAGGAAGTTTTGATGATTATAGAAAACTTGGATTTTTCCTCGTTATTAAATAATGGAAACAAGAAGTTCAAAAATAAAATAACAAGAAGTTCAACTTTTAAAAATAGAGCACTTCAAAATTTCATAAAAAGGATTAAAGAAATAAAACCAGGAAGTCCATATTAACAAGATGGAGAAGTTCGATGATTATAGAAAACTCAGATTTTCCTCGTTATTAAAGAATGGAAACAAGAAGTCCAAAAATAAAATAACAAGAAGTTCAACTATTAAAAATAGAGCCCTTCAAAATTCATAAAAATATTAAGAAAAATCAGATGAAATATTCATTAAAAAACTCAAAATATTTTCACATAACCAAGAGAGGTTCAGGTTGATAACTGCCAGAAGTTCATGTACTACACGGTGTGCATGTTGCATTAAAAAAAGAATAGAAAGCAAACACTAAAAGTTTTGTTGTTACAAGTTCATGTCCTTCGTCAGAGAAGTTAAAAAATATTGTGAGAGAGATTTGTACAAAAGAATTATCATTTGTGTAACACTGATGATGTATGTGAAAATTACAAACGAAAATAGGTCATAGAAGTTCAACTGAAAACAACAGGAAGTTCAATTACTATAGTGGATGAATTTTAAATGAAAAACTTTTAAAATCGCCGCGAGTATGAAAAAACGATCAACACAGAAAAGTTGCATGTTTACAGCCGCTTTCCAACGGTATGTCATTTGCTCAATTCCGGTGAGTGGATGAAGAACTACGAGCAGTGGATGGAGAGCTACGAGCAAAAAAATCACGTGAAAAACAGAGTGAAGTTCAGGTACATTCGCTGAGAAGTTCAGGTTCTTCATGCGGTGCATTTTTGGAGAATCTGTTTCGTGATGAAGGCAGAACAAATGATCTCGCCATTTTCGAAATTACTTGAAAACGGCTAGGAATCAGAGAAAGCCATCAACATGAAAAAGTTTCGCATTTTCCTTAGCTTTTCAGCGGTATATTATTTGCCCCATTCCGATAAAGTTTGTAAAAATTATGGTGAAAATACGTTTATAGCCATTTTCAAAACTGACATTAAACCGTAATAAATTAGGAGAAACAATATATATAGAAAAGTTTTGCATTTCTTCAAGCTTTCCAACGCCATATCATTTGCTGCATTTGGACGTACGGTTAAAAAATTAGCTCGAAAAAACGAACTCGGTGAAACTTGTACCATTTTCTAAATTACTTTTAAACCATTCAAAATTAGAAAAAACTTTTAACATAAAAGTAGCGCATTTTCATAAGCTTTCCAACGCCATATTATTTGCCTCAATTGGATTAGACGTTTAGAAATGGCATCGAAAATACGAACTCGGGTGTTCAGTTTGCGAAATTTTACGATTTTACGAATTACTCTTTAACCGTAGGGAATTAGAGAAAACTTTCAACATGTGGAAGGAGCGGTTTTGCAGCAGCTTTCCAACGCCATATTATTTGCCTCATTCCGATAAACAGTTTAAAAATGCGATCAGAAATACGATTCACCTTTTTTATATGAAGAAAAAACGGTTTTCAAAACTGCTCTTAAACTGCTTACATTTTGCCAAAAATTTAACTTGGGTCATGGTACTGATGTCCATAGCTATCCAACGGTATATCGCAAGCCCCATTTGGACACCTTTTAGCTGATGTTCAACCTAGTACTCGGGGAAGGTCAGACGCGTTACTCGGGAAGTTCATGTATATATATATATATCATGTTCTTTCCAACATGCTGAGCTTGCCAAAGGATAAAATGAAAAAGAAAAGATGAAGATCACCATGACTCTTGCAGAAGGTAGACGATAATAATAAAAGATAGGCCCTTCGCAGAGGGAAGCAAAGGTTGCCATGCGCTTTTACGGTTGGATGCACAAAATCTCAATGCGAAAGAACGTCACTTTATATTGCCCCTTGTGATATGAACCTTTATTATGCAGTCTGTCGCTTTTATTACTTCCACATCACTAGATCGTATAAAGCTTATTTCTCCCACACCAATCAATCATACATATTTAGAGCAATTTTTATTGCTTTGCACCGACGACAACTTACTTGAAGGATCTTACTCAATCCATAGGTAGATATGGTGGACTCTCATGGCAAAACTGGTTTAGGGATTTTGGAAGCACAAGTAGTATTTCTACTTGGTGCTGAGAATTTGGCTAGCATGAGGAGGAAAGGTAAGCTCAACAAGTTAGAGGATCCATGACAACATACTTTATCTCAGATATAAGAAAGACATAACTCATTACATTGTCTTCCTTGTCCAACATCAACTCTTTAGCATGTCATATTTTAATGAGTGCTCCCAATCATAAAAGATGTCAATGATAATATATCTATATGTGAAAACCTCTCTTTCCTTATTACTTCCTATTAATTGCAACAATGACCAAAGCTATGTCTGCCAACTCCCAACAACTTTTAATCATCATACTCTTTCTATGTGAAGTCATTACTCTCAATAAGATCAATATGAACTTTCTGTTTCTTTTTGTTCTTTTTCTCTTTTCTTTTATTCAACCAAGATCATGGAAAAATAATCAGGCCCTTGACTCAACACTAATCTTTATTATATATAACTCACGGACTCGATTACATAGAGGGATCATAAAGCAAGACTCAAAACTAGATCATGCCATAAACTTTATTCTACTAGATCAAGATACTACTAATAGGATCGAACTAAGAAAAATGGTAAAGATAGGAGTTGTGATTGTGATACGATACTGGGGCACCTCCCCCAAGCTTGGCAGTTGCCAAGGGGAGTGCCCATACCCAGATACTCAATTCTTCTTTGTTGGAGGAGACGGTGGTGGTGATGTTGGCTTAGTTGATGGCTTAGTCTTCTCCCTTAATTTGCGCTTAAGGACGGCATTTTGATCCCTCAGACCATCAAGTTCCCACTCCAGGTTTAATATCTTTTTGCATAGGTCCTGCTTATTTTCCTGCAAGAAACGAAAAGGGATAAACTCGAACTTGGGTTTCTTTGCCCTATCAGGGAGACTTGACTTTTTGAACTCCACGTGCATGTCCCCAGGTTGAGGTAATGGTGCTTCGTCTTCATCTGAGCTCGTATCCTCCTTCCCCTTGGTTTCATAATCCTCTTCTTCCTCCATGGTCCATCCATTATGTTCCACATCTCCATAGACCCTTGGATTTGCTAAGTAGTCATCCACATAGCTTTCTCCTTCCGAATCCTAGGAAGACATGTTGATCTAATCTGCAATAGGACAGCTCGAAACAAAGACAGGAGATTCTTGCATGATACGGGAGTCAAAACCTTCGGGAGAATATATAATGAATTTTTACCGACCAAAATACTAACGTGCAAGAAAACAGAGTCCGGAGGGCACACGAGGTAGGGGGCGCACCCAGGGGGTAGGGCGCCCCCACCACCCTCGTGGGGCCCTCGTGTCCTTCCCGGACTGCTACTTATTTTTCTATTTTTCTAAATATTCCAAAACGAAGAAATATTGCCTTAGAAATTGTTTTGGAGTCGGTTTACTTACCATACCACATACCTATTCCTTTTCGGAGTCTGAAACGTTTCGGAAAGTGTCCCTTATGTATTCCTCTGGGGTTATGGTTTCAATAATATTGGTTTCAACATTTATGGGATTACCTGAGATATAGTGTTTAATTCTTTGACCATTTACCACCTTCGGATTTGTGCCCTTGAAGTTGTTGATTTTTATAGCACCGGAACGATAGACCTCTTCGATGACGTAGGGGCCTTCCCATTTAGAGAGAAGTTTTCCTGCAAAAAATCTTAAACGAGAGTTGTATAGCAATACATAATCACCTACATTAAACTCACGCTTTTGTATCCTTTTGTCATGCCATCTTTTAACTTTTTCTTTAAACAACTTGGCATTTTCATAAGCTTGGGTTCTCCATTCATCAAGTGAGCTAATATCAAATAACCTCTTCTCACCGGCAAGCTTAAAATCATAGTTGAGCTCTTTAATAGCCCAATATGCCTTATGTTCTAGTTCGAGAGGTAAGTGACATGCTTTTCCATAAACCATTTTATACGGAGACATACCCATAGGATTTTTATATGCAGTTCTATAAGCCCATAATGCATCATCAAGTTTCTTAGACCAATTATTTCTAGACCTATTAACAGTCTTTTGCAAAATTAATTTGAGCTCTCTATTGCTCAATTCTACTTGACCACTAGACTGTGGGTGATAAGGAGATGCAATTCTATGATTAACATCATATTTAGCAAGCATTTTACGGAAGGCACCATGAATAAAGTGTGAACCACCATCAGTCATTAAATATCTAGGGACTCCAAACCTCGGGAAAATAACTTCCTTAAGCATTTTAATAGAAGTGTTATGATCGGCACTACTAGTTGGAATAGCTTCTACCCACTTAGTAACGTAATCAACAGCAGCTAGAATATGTGTATATCCATTAGAGGCAGGAAAAGGTCCCATATAATCAAAGCCCCAAACATCAAATGGTTCAATAACAAGTGAATAATTCATAGGCATTTCTTGACGTCTACTAATATTATCAATTCTTTGACATTCATCGCAAGACAAGACAAACTTACGGGCATCCTTGAAGAGAGTAGGCCAATAAAAACCAGATTGCAATACCTTATGTGCAGTTCTATCTCCAGCGTGGTGTCCTCCATAAGACTCGGAATGACACTTGCGTAGGATCTGTTCCTATTCTTGCTCAGGCACACAACGTCTAATAACACCATCTACTCCTTCCTTATAAAGATGTGGGTCATCCCAAAAGTAATGTCTTAAATCATAGAAAAACTTTTTCTTTTGCTGGTATGTGAAGCTAGGTGGTATAAACTTAGCAACAATATAATTAGCATAATCAGCATACCATGGAGTACTACGAGAAGTACTTATAACATTTAATTGTTCATCAGGAAAGTCATCATTAATAGGTAGTGGGTCATCAAGAATATTTTCTAACCTAGATAAGTTGTCTGCAACGGGGTTCTCAGCTCCCTTTCTATCAACAATATTCAAATCAAATTCTTGTAGCAAGAGAACCCATCTAATAAGTCTAGGTTTAGCATCTTTCTTTTCCATAAGATATTTAGTAGCAGCATGATCAGTGTGAATAGTTACTTTAGAATCAACAATATAAGATCTGAACTTATCACAAGCAAATACAACTGCTAACAGTTCCTTTTTAGTAGTAGCATAATTTCTTTGAGCATTGTCTAGAGTCTTACTAGCATAATGGATAACATTTAATTTCTTATCAACTCTTTTCCCTAGAACAGCTCCTACAACATAATCACTAGCATCACACATAATTTCAAAGGGTAAATTCCAATCAGGTGGCTGAACAATAGGTGCAGAGACTAATGCTTTCTTAAGTATTTCAAATGCTTCTACACAATCATCATCAAAGACAAATGGTATATCTTTTTGCAATAAATTAGTCAGAGGCCGAGAAATTTTTGAGAAGTCCTTAATGAACCTCCTGTAAAATCCGGTGTGACTAAGGAAGCTTCTTATACCTTTGATGTCCTTGGGACATGGCATCTTTTCAATAGCATCAACCTTGGCTTTATCAACTTCAATACCTCTTTCAGAAACTTTGTGCCCTAAGACAATACCTTCATTAACCATAAAGTGGCACTTTTCCCAATTCAAGACAAGATTAGTTTCTTCACATCTCTGCAAAACTCGATCAAGATTGCTCAAGCAATCATCAAAAGAGGAACCATAGATGGAAAAGTCGTCCATGAAAACCTCACAAATCTTTTCACAAAAGTCAGAGAATATAGCCAGCATGCATCTTTGAAAGGTAGCAGGTGCATTACATAAACCAAAAGGCATACATCTATAAGCAAAAGTACCAAAAGGGCCTGTAAAAGTAGTCTTTGATTGATCTTTAGCCGACACAGGTATTTGAGAGAAACCAGAATAACCATCTAGAAAGCAATAGTGTGTATGTTTGCATAATCTTTCTAGCATTTGATCAATAAAAGGTAAGGGGTAATGATCTTTCTTAGTAGCTTTATTTAATTTGCGGAAATCAATTACCATCCTATAACCTGTGATAATTCTTTGTGGAATCAATTCATCTTTATCATTAGGAACAACAGTAATACCTCCCTTCTTAGGGACACAATGGACAGGACTTACCCACTCACTATCAGCAATGGGATAAATTATACCGGCCTCCAGAAGCTTTAGTATTTCTTTTCTTACCACTTCTTTCATTTTAGGATTCAGACGTCGTTGAGGATCACGAACTGGTTTGGCATCTGCTTCCAAATTTATTTTATGTTGACATAGAGTGGGACTAATGCCCTTAAGATCATCAAGAGTATATCCAATAGCAGCACGATGCTTCTTCAGAGTTTTCAATAATCTTTGTTCTTCATGCTCTGAAAGGTTAGCACTAATAATAACAGGATATATCTTCTTTTCATCAAGATAAGCATATTTAAGATTATCAGGCAAAGTTTAAGCTCAAACACGGGATCACCCTTAGGCGGAGGAGGGTCCCCTAGGATTTCAACAGGCAAATTGTGTTTCTGAATAGGTTCCTGTTTAAAGAATACTTCATCTATTTCCCTTCTTTCATTCATGAACATATCATTTTCATGGTCTAGAAAATAGTGTTCTAAAGGATCACTAGGAGGTATGGCAATAGAAGCAAGACCAATAATCTCATCCTTACTAGGTAATTCTTCCTCACGATGTTGTTTACTAAATTTAGAGAAATTAAACTCACGAACCATATCATCCAAGCCAACAATAACAATATTCTTAGTGCAGTCTATGGTAGCATTGACAGTATTTAAGAACGGTCTACCAAATATAATGGGACAAAAGCTATCTTGTGGGGAACCAAGAACAAGAAAATCAGCAGGATATTTAGTTTTCCCACACAAGACTTCAACATCTCTAACAATTCCCATTGCTGAAATAGTATCTCTATTGGCAAGTTTAATTGTGACATCAATATCTTCTAACTCAACAGGTGCAATTTCATTCTTAATTTCTTTGTATAAGTCATGAGGTATAACACTAGCACTAGCACCCATGTCACATAAGCCATGATAACAATGATCTCCTATTTTAACAGAAATAACAGGCACGCCTACCACAGGTCTATGTTTATCTTTAGCACAAGGCTTAGCAATTCTAGCAGTTTCACCTTCGAACTGAATAACATGCCCATCAATATAATCAGACAAGAGATCTTTAACAATAGCAATATTAGGTTCTACTTTAACTTGCTCAGGAGGTGTATAAGTTCTAATATTGCTTTTATGAACAACAGTTGAAGCTTTAGCATGATCCTTTATTCTAACAGGGAAAGGTGGTTTCTCAATATAAGAAGTAGGAACAATAGGATCATTATAAGTGACAGTCTTTTCTTCAACTTTAACAGGTGCAGCTACTTTTACTTCTATGGGAGGATGATATTTAAACCACTTCTCCTTAGGGAGATCAACATAAGTAGCAAAAGATTCACAGAAAGAAGCTACTATCTCAGAGTCAAGTCCATATTTAGTGCTAAACTTATGGAAAATATCGGTATCCATAAAAGATTTAACACAATCAAACTTAGGTGTCATACCTGACTCCTTACCTTCGTCGAGGTCCCAATCTTCAGAGTTGCGTTTAATTCTATCCAATAAATTCCATCTGAATTCAATAGTCTTCATCATAAAAGAGCCAGCACAATAAGTATCGAGCATGTTGCGATTGTTTTCAGAAAGCCGAGCATAAAAACTTTGCATAATTATTTCTCTTGAGAGCTCATGATTGGGGCATGAATATAACATTGATTTAAGCCTCCCCAAGCTTGAGTGATGCTTTCTCCTTTGCGAGGCCAGAAATTATATATATAATTGCGATCACGATGAACAAGATGCATAGGGTAATACTTTTGATGAAATTCCAGCTTCAATCTTTTATAGTCCCATGATCTCATATCATCACATTGCCTATACCATACCAATGCGTCTCCCTTCAAAGAAAAAGGGAAGACCTTCTTATTAGCAACATCATCAGGTATACCTGCAAGCTTAAATAATCCACAAACTTCATCCACATATATTAAGTGCTCATCAGGATGCTTTGTTCCATCTCCTGTAAAAGGGTTATCTAGCAGTTTTTCTATCATACCCGAAGGATACTCATAAGGAACTTCATTTTCAATAGGTTCAGTAGGTTGAGGAGCAACTCTTTGCTCTACTGGACGGGGTGAAGATACCCCGAACAAGCCCCTCAGAGAATTACTTTCCATAGTAACAAGTGACTGTAAATTTCAGCACACTATATAAATTTTTCCTTACCAAATTCCACCTACCAAAGGCGCTACACTCCCCGGCAACGGTGCGAGAAAAGAGTCTTGATGACCCACAAGTATAGGGGATCTATCATAGTCCTTTCGATAAGTAAGAGTGTCGAACCCAACGAGGAGCAGAAGGAAATGATAAGCGGTTTTCAGCAAGGTATTCTCTGCAAGTACTGAAATAAGAGGCAACAGATAGTTTTGTGATAGGATAAATTGTAACAAGCAACAAGTAACAAAAGTAAATAAAGTGAAGCAAGGTGGCCCAATCCTTTTGTAGCAAAGGACAAGCCGGAACAAACTCTTATAATAGGAAAAGCGCTCCCGAGGACACATGGGAATATCGTCAAGCTAGTTTTCATCACGTTCATATGATTCGCGTTCGATACTTTGATAATTTGATATGTGGGTGGACCGGTGCTTGGGTGCTATTCTTACTTGAACAAGCATCCCACTTATGATTAACCTCTATTGCAAGCATCCGCAACTACAAAAAAAGTATTAAGGTAAACCTAACCATAGCATGAAACATATGGATTCAAATCAGCCCCTTACGAAGCAACGCATAAACTAGGGTTTAAGCTTCTGTCACTCTAGCAACCCATCGTCTACTTATTACTTCCCAATGCCTTCCTCTAGGCCCAAATAATGGTGAAGTGTTATGTAGTCGACGTTCACATAACACCACTAGAGGCTAGACAACATACATCTTATCAAAATATCAAACGAATACCAAATTCACATGACTACTCATAGCAAGACTTCTCCCTTGTCCTCAGGAACGGACGTAATTACTCACAAAGCATATTCATGTTCATAATCAGAGGGGTAATAATATGCATATAGGATCTGAACATATGATCTTCCAGCAATTAAACCAACTAGTATCAACTACAAGGAGTAATCAACACTGCTAGCAACCTACTAGCACCAATCCCAGACTTTGAGACAAGAATTGGATACAAGAGATGAACTAGGGTTTGGAGATGTGATGGTGCTGGTGAAGATGTTGATGGAGATTGCCCTCTCCCGATGAGAGGAGCGTTGGTGATGACGATGGTGATGATTTCCCCCTCCGGGAGGGAAGTATCCCCGGCAGAACAACTCCGCCGGAGCTCTAGATTCGATCCGCCAAGGTTTCGCCTCGTGGGGGCGGAGTCTCGTCCAGAAAAGTTCCTCTGTTTTTCTCATCGAAATACCTCATATAGGAGAAGATGGGCACCAGAGAGCCACCGGGGGCCCCACGAGGTAGGGGGCGCGCCCTGGGGGGCCCACCCTCGTGAGCAGGGTGTGGGCCCCCTGGCCTTAATCTTTGGCATGGATTTTTCTTTATTTCTTTTAAGACGTTCCGTGGAGTTTCAGGAATTTTGGGGTTGCGTAGAATATGTCTCTAATATTTGCTCCTTTTCCAGACCAGAATTCCAGCTGCCGGCATTCTCCCTCCTTGTGTAAACCTTGTAAAATAAGAGAGAATAGCCATAAGTATTGTGACATAAAGTGAAATAATAGTCCATAATGCGATAAAGATAGATATAAAAGCATGATGCAAAATGGACGTATCACTTGCATGTACTTCTTGTCCAATGCAACCCTTTTTCTTATGTCTTTCAACCTACAAGGCTCTAGTAAGGCTCCTTGTTCCTCTTTTCCAACGGAGTGTTTTTAACTTCGTTCAACTCCATTGTATTCTTCTTTCAATTTGTTCAACTTCTCAAGGTTCATGGTTTCACTCATTTGTCGAAGAAGCAAATTTGTTTTACCTCTTCATCTTCCGTTTTTCCCTGGTGCCATCCTAGATCCCGGGCGAGATCCTCTCGTAGTGGTGGAGTGTTGTGACGCCCCGAGACTGTTGCGCCAGGTGTCTCCCAGTTGTTCACTGTTGTTGCCGTGTCATTCGCTTGTGTGTTGCATCTTGCCATGTCATCATCCGCATTAAATCTGCATGTTTTCAAAACTTACATCTGTCCAGGTCTCCCCGTTCCTTTCGCTGTCCGCTCTGAGCCCAGACACACTTGCACGCGCCCGCGGCACGTCCGAAATATTATTTTATAAGTGGCCGGAAAATGTTCTCGGAATGGGATGAAAGTTGGCATGCGGTGTCGTTATGTTGTTAGTAGGTCGCCTGCCAAGTTTCATCGCATTCGAAGTCCGTTTGACGCCCCAACGGATAACTATAGCGGCAGTATAGCCGGTCTATCGTCGGACGGTTTCGGTCTTCGGAAACAGTCGCCGGGCCTCTCTCTCTTCTCTTCTCTCAGCTCGAGACTGTCTACACAGTCCACTCACCGCCACGGCCCTCCTCGCGTGCGCTTCCGAAAACCTCCCCGAACCCGACCGGGCACTCGTGTCCATTGAGTCCAGATTGTCACCCAACATCCCCAAAACGTCTTTGTTTATTTGTTGGACTCGCCCACCCTAATTTTCTCGACTGTCTGATTTGAATAGGAGGGCCCAAATGCACCCCAAATCCACCTGCTATATATACTTAAGGTCCAACCCTAAAAATTAGGAGGCTTGTCCCATCAGTCCAATCCCGCCGCCGCCACCCGGTCTTGATCCATCTCGAGATCCATCCCCTCCTCGTTTTCACACACCAGTCATCTCCCCTCGATCCATTGATCCACCCAACCAGCCGCAACCTCCTTCTTCCTCGATCCAACCAGCGACGACCCTCACCTCCAGGATCTCCTCCTCGCCCCCATCTCGCCTCCAAGATCAGTCACTGGACCCGCACCCCTTGCTGCTTCTCCTTCTCCCATTCCCTCTCTCACTTGCTCTATGTCTTCTCCATGGAGACCCGCAGGAACACCGCTACCATGGTCGACCTCGACATGCCTTGCCGCCATCGGGAACAGAAGGGTTGACCTCGGTTTGGTATCCCTGCCTCCTTCGATGCTCGACCAGGAGCAAAGCCTCTCTCCGCCCCGTCTTGCGAGCACACCGGCGCCTTGGACCAAAGCCACTAGGACCCCAAGCTGGCCCCGTCGCTCCTCCTCTTCCCTTTGTTTTCCTCCTGTCTTCTCACATTTGTCTCTCTCTCTCTCTCTCTCTCTCTGCGCCCGCGGGTCAACCCTGCTCCGTTTGGTGACCCCCGCTTGTTGTCGTCTCATTCCCGATCGGATCTGGAGGGATCTGTTCGGATCGACATTTCCAAGCCTCGTTGCCGGCCTCCCCTTGCTTCTCCGTGTGAGCTCACGAGGAGGACGACCCCAGTGACAAGTCCCTTTTGCCTGCGCCGCCAGCTCGCGTTAACCCTGCCAGCGACCGATGCGTGGGCTGCATCGGGTGCCAGCCACCTGCGACGCCCGCTCCAGTGCCCTGCTTGGGCCTCCTACCGAGCCGGCCTGCTCGACTGCGCCCCACGGTCTGCCTCCACCTCCTCACCAACGGACCGAAGCCCATGGGTGAGCTGCTCCCTAGCGCCTCTCTGTTGGCCCAAGTGCAGATTCGGCCCGATGTATATTTTTTCTGCTATGAACGAATTTCGCTATTTCCATAAAAACTGCATATTTACAGATTACCCCCTGCTATTCATGCATTTAATAACTAATTAACCGTAGCTCCAAATCTAATAAACTTTATATGTATTTGGGGTAGAAAAATGCCTAGTTTACCATGGTGTACTTGCTTTGCTTGTTTAACAACTCTAAAATTGTGTTTAGGGCAGAACAGTACGAAATCCATAATTTGCATATGAGGATTTACCGGAATTGTTGTTTGTTATTTCCGGCCTCATTTAAACTTGTCTAGATAGGTAGTTTTCATTATGTTTCACCTCTTGCCATGTTTAACAACATTTAGTATTGTTGGGTACCTAAACGAGAGAGAACTAAATAAGCCGTGTGGTGTTTCGTCAATATGCAACTCGTTGCATATTGAGCTCCACTTAATTTGTAGTATTGTTTGTGCACTTTGCCATGCCATGCTTCATTAAACCGGACATGCGTCATACTTGGTTGTGCATCATGCCATGTTCATGTGATGGTTGTTTACTATGTTGCTTGCTTCTTTCCGGGTTGCTGCTCTCGTTAGCTTCGGTTTCATTCCAGAGTTGTGAGGATTCGTTCGACTACGTCCGTTTGTCTTCTTCATGGACTCGTTCTTCTTCCTTGTGGGATCTCAGGCAAGATGACCATACCCTCGAAATCACTTCTATCTTTGCTTGCTAGTTGCTCTCTCTATTGCTATGCTGCGATACCTACCACCTGCTATATCATGCCTCCCATATTGCCATGTCAAGCCTCTAACCCACCTTTCCTAGCAAACCGTTGTTTGCCTATGTTACCAGTTTTGCTCATCCCATCTTATAGCATTGCTAGTTGCAGGTGAAGATGGAGTTTGTTCCATGTTGGAACATGGTTATGTTGGGATATCAAAATATCTCTTATTTAATTAATGCATCTATATACTTGGTAAAGGGTGGAAGGCTCGGCCTTATGCCTGGTGTTTTGTTCCACTCTTGCCGCCCTAGTTTCCGTCATATCGGTGTTATGTTCCTTGATTTTGCGTTCCTTACGCGGTTGGGTGTTATGGGAACCCCTTGACAGTTCGCTTTGAATAAAACTCCTCCAGCAAGGCCCAACCTTGGTTTTAACATTTTCCACCTAAGCCTTTTTGGGTTCTGCAGACTCAAGGGTCATCTTTATTTTAAACCCCCGGGCTAGTGCTCCTCTAAGTGTTGGTCCAACCTGTCAGCTGCCGGTGCCCACCAGGGGCAACTCTGGGCTGGCCTACCGAAAGTTTGGACAATCCGGTGTGCCCTGAGAACGAGATATGTGCAGCTCCTATCGGGATTTGTCGGCACATTCGGGCGGCTTTGCTGGTCTTGTTTTACCATTGCCTAAATGTCTTGTAACTGGGATTCCGAGTCTGATCGGGTCTTCCTGGGAGAAGGAATATCCTTCGTTGACCGTGAGAGCTTGTGATGGGCTAAGTTGGGACACCCCTGCAGGGTTTTGAACTTTCAGAAGCCGTGCCCGTAGTTATGGGTAGATGGGAATTTGTTAATATCCGGTTGTAGAGAACTTGACACTTAACTTAACTAAAATGCATCAACCGCGTGTGTTGATGATGGTCTCTTTTCGGCGGAGTCCGGGAAGTGAACACGGTTTTGGAGTTATGTTTGAACGTAAGTAGTTTCAGGATCACTTCTTGATCACTTCTAGTTTCACGACCGTTGCTTTGCTTCTCTTCTCGCTCTTATTTGCGTATGTTAGCCACCATATATGCTAGTGCTTGCTGCAGCTCCACCTCACTACCCTTTCCTTCCTTTAAGCTTAAATAGTCTTGATCGCGAGGGTGTGAGATTGCTGAGTCCCCGTGACTCACAGATACTTCCAAAACTGATGCAGTTGCCGATGATACCAGTGTAGGTGACGCAACTGAGCTCAAGTGGGAGCCTGATGAAGATCTTGATCGTAGTCTTGTTTTGTTTCCGGTTGATCAGTAGTGGAGCCCAGTCGGGGCGATCGGGGATCTAGCATTAGGGGTTGTCTTTCTTTATTTGGTTCCGTAGTCAGACCTTGATTGTATTATGGATGATGTAATGCTATATTTATGTATTCTGTGAAGTGGCGATTGTAAGCCAACTCTTTATCCCTTTCATATTCAGTACATGGGATGTGTAAAGATTACCCCTCTTGCGACATGCCTACTATGCGGTTATGCCTCTAAGTCATGCTCCGACACGTGGGAGATATAGCTGCATCGTGGGTGTTACAATTTGAGAGGGGGAGAGGGGGCAAATCTCGGGTGGGGATGATTTGGGGTTTGGGGTGTGTGTGGGGGGAGTGGGGGACGGGGGCCAGCCAGTCAACTAGTAACAGACAGTGGAGTGCCTAAGGGCTAGACGCTGCACATTACATGTGTGGCGCCTAGCTCAGAAGCACTGCACTGCTGGGTGCGGGCCCAGGGGCTGCCACACTGGACAGAGGTGCAACACCCCAGAGCTGGGCGCTGCACCGTAGGGTGTGGCGCCTGCGTGTGAGGCGCCACTCAAAAAGGTCAGTCACGTGAAATAGTTTTAGGGACAGTTCATTTTTGAATTGATTGCATCCACAGGTCAAAATTGTCAAATTTGCCCCATTTAGCCGGGTAGGCGGCTAGGATGTGACGGGCTACTATCGGTAAGCGGCTAGGATGTGACCGGGTTGACTTTTATTAGAGTGGATGTCATTTAGTCATAAGTCAAATACACTTGCGCATGGAAGTTTTCTCGTATTTTTTTTACAAAGAATAGGGCCATTAGATAGTTTTTAAATGCCATGAGAAAAAATCATAAAAATGTAAAAAAAGTTGCCCAGTTCTTAATCGTCACCCAAAAAACTTGTGTGGAGAAAAAAGTGGCAATAATAAACATGCACCTCTCAAATTAAAAGTGACGTCTGATCCTAAAAAAATTAAAAGTGTCATCCTCTTAAAATAGTAAAAATACCATCCTCACAATAAAAAATGTCAATTCTATTATAAAATAAAAGATGCCATGCTCTTATAATAAAATTGCCATCGTCTTGTCTCATAAAAAAAATTCCATCCTCTTATAATAAAAGACTAGAAGGATTGGGCGCGCTTCCCTGCGCGGTTGGTGTTGTTGGGATTTCATAAATATTTTTCTTTTGGTTTGGTGGCGGGGTATGATGATGAAGGATGCTTTTTTTTATAATGCGGTATTTTGATGGCCTCTCTCCGAGAGTATAATTATGTGTTATTTATAAATTAACCCACACCTATGCAGGGAAGTTACTTGCGGTGGTGGCCACATGTATGCTATTGATGTTATAGTGTTGCATGTTGAAATTTACTTCAGCAAATGACAACGGGTGCAAGATTGATGTGTTTTTATAAGTTGGTTGGTGCGGATTGAATTGAGAAATCATTGACTAGTCAAAATCATGGACCAATTCAAAATTGAATACCTCACCTAGATGAGAGAGCTTCTCGAGAAAGTGTTAACCAAGTCAGAAATTAAGAACTCAATCAAAATCATATTGATGCTATAGTGTAGCATGTTGGCAGATGGCGAGAGAGTGTGCAAGACTGCTATATTTTTATAAACTAGTTGTTGTCAATTAATATGAGAAATAATTGACCAGTTAAAATCATAAACTAAATTTAAAATTGAACACCTTACTTGGATGATAAAGCTCCTTAAAACTTTATTGACAAAGTCAAAATTGGGAAGCCAATCCAAAACCAATGTCCTTAATTGAATGAGAGGCCTTCAACCCCTAGGGAGCTTAGTGATATAGGAGATGCCGTCCTCTTGTAATAAAATTGCCATCCTCACAGTAATAAAATTTTTCACCCTATTATAAAAATGAAAAATGCCACCCCTCATACAAATAAAAATGTCACCCTCTTACAATAAAAATGATATCCTCTTATAATAAAAAAATTGTCATACTCTTATAATAAAACTTCCCCATGACAAGTAAAAAACCCATGATTTTGGACGAATTAAAAACAAAAAGCTTCAAAAATGCTAAAGTTATATATAAATATCAGTTTTACCATGAATATTCACAAAGCCCCCCACCAACCAATTGGCAAAAGCCTAGTGCTCTTGTAAAGAGGGCGCGGATAATCACTTTGGTCGCTCAAAAAAATCACTTTGGTCCCTAAAGTTAAAAAAACAGGTGAACCAATGCTCAAGCTTGTGTTCTTTTAGAGAAACTATGGGAGTATGCTACATATTTTTTTGTAAAAATAGGGTACAAGAAATGTATTTGCAAAGAAAAATAAAACAGGGAGCTATACAAAAACAAAACAAACCTATAGTAAACCTATGGCAAACAAGGCAAACAAATAAAACAAATACAACAAGTAAATACATGAAGGCCAACTATTTGAAAGCATTATCCCAAGCTTCAAAGTGCACATAGTTCTTTTGAGTTGCTCTGTGAGTGAGCTAATGAAGTTCCATTTTAAATTTTCTCCTTCAACTATAAAGGTTTTGTTGCAATATGCCCTAGAGGCAATAATATCGTATTAGTATACTTCCATATTTATAATTAAGAATTTATATTCTATGCTATAACTACTATGATCCTAGAATATGAGCTTTAGTGGAAAACTCATATGCACGTGTGGAATGATAAACAGTAAAACATGATCCCTAGACTCGCCCATAAGACTAGCTTAAGTGTTGTTGGTGATCATGTTTTCTGGATCTTAAGATATCGTTAGGTGTAATGATAGTCCTGAATTTTTTGAGAATATGACGTTGCAAGAACGATCATATTGAATTAACCCAAACTTGTTTGCTATACTTTGAGGTACTATTGTCACAAGTCAATCGTTATATCACGGAGAGCTAATGTATGCTTTAGTTCCTTAGACCATGAGAGTATCATAGTCATTTCTTACCGTACAATGGACTATGGGATTGCTCAAATGTCATTTGTAACACGGTGATCATAACGACTACTTACGGGTTCATTGGAAAGTTTGAACAAGGGTTTGATAGCTCAAGAGTGGGATTTTCTACTCCAACAATGGAGAGATATTCTTAGGGCCCTTTTGGTGTGATGGTATCCATCATCGTCTGGTCAGACACAGGTGACTAGGTCACATGGATGACGGAACATGTCAATGAGAAACAAGAACAAAACCGGTAACGAGGATACCAGTATAGTGAGCATGAGAATGACTCAATAGGATACTGATATATCTCACCTCGAATTTTGCAAAGTATCGTGAACCAAAGGGAATAGCACATGATCACCAAAGGTTCTCTCGAATGTCATTCATGTATTCATAGTGATCAATATGCATGTCCACGATTATGCTATTACTCATTGAACAAAAGGGGTTTTGTTCAGGTCTATATTTTACCGAATCTACAGGGTCATAAGCTTAAGGGAATCATGATCTGCCAAGTGTTAGTGGATCTAGAGTTATGAGAAAATATTTATGAAATAGTTTCATTAATATTATAAATAGTTTCAAGAGGAACTAGAAGCATCCCGGGTTACTGGGAGAGTTTGGGGTTTTCCGGGTAATGACCGAAATTGATATAGGTGAAAAATGTTTCTAGGGATGTTAAATTAATAATAGAAAGCTCTAATAATAATTAGGAGGCTTTTATAATTATTAAAATATCAGCTGGTCTTAAAAGACCAAGTGGTGGAGAGTTATTGGGCACTAGGGGCCAATAACACTTGCCCCCATATCTTGTTGGACAAGCTAGGGAAGGAAAAATTGGAGGGGAACTCCCCCCACTCTTGGCCGTCCAAAGGAGGAGGTTTTCTTTCCCCTTGTGGCGCCCCTCCCTCTCCTCCAACCTATATATACTTGAGGATTTGGCCCTTTGTAGACATGTTTTTGGAGTCTCCTCTAGTTCTCTAGTCCTAGTTCTAGTTGATCCAATTAGAGCTAGATATAATCCTCTTCCTCTAATTCCCCCATATCAGTTAGCTCTGGACGGCGAAGCGCTACCGGATCGTGAAGATTGTACGCTTTTCTTTTCCTTTTTTGCAAACTATGGACAAGTCATGCTTTCAGTCTTTGGTTCGAGGGATTGTTCGTGAATGGCTCGAGGGACTTCAAGTATGATATACACCGACTCTTCTTCAGCCGCAACTTAGAGTTGGTAACAATCTGATCTAAACCTCTATACGCATCTTCATAGCATTCCTGGTTCGATCGTAGGATAATTTTTTTTTGTATGGTGTTTCCCAACAGTGGTGTCATGAGCGGTTCTATGAGTAGACACTGGTGCGCATCGGTGCTATACAAACGGTTTTTAACCCCTTTCCGCGATGGCATTTGGAACCATCTCCAAGTGAGTGTGGGTGATAGGGGGGTCCTTCCCACATGACCCAGAAACCGTCGGGGATAGGGCCCCTACAGTACTCCTACTCGTTTCTACTCGCATTGCCATCACAGTCGATATTCTGTGGTGCTACGTTTATGATGCGCAACCCATCACAAACGGTTCACTATTATAGAACGTGTATGATGCGCAGCCCATCACAAATGGTTCACTGTTAAGAAGATTAGCTAATCGTCATACGAGTGTCGGATAGGATTATGAAACGTCCGTCGGTCGTAACATCGTCGTACACGACAACTATCGCACATGCTATTCTGTGGTGCAACGTTTACGATGCATACTTCATCAGAAACAGTTCATGGTTGCGAATCATGTATGATAAGGCAACTAACACAAACGTTTAGTTTGCCAGCACCATTTGTGATATTGTCTGACATCGCACACGCTTTGCAAACAATAACTGTGTGCATGCTTGCACATGTTTCCTCTTTGTGAACCATCTCGGATTATGGTGTATATCGCAAACATTTGTTTTAACAACCGTGTGTGCAGTAACAATCTGGAGAGCGCAATTCACCGTAATTTAATTGCTGCTATTTCAAATTGTACCAGATTTGAATTTGAATGCATGCTACAGCTTTATTCATATCCATCAGGTTCAAACAACCAATGCATTATTCGATTCATAGGTACATATGTTCAAGAATTACATAAGAACCAAATAAAGAATGATGATCCACAGTTTTATACTTTACTATTAAAGATGGTAAAGAAAGAGGCGAAATATATTCTGGTTGCTGAACAAGGTGAAGCGGAATGCCCATATTGTGCCCTCCTCCATGCAGAAGGCACACACGACTCTAGTCCAATCCCTTGTGATGGCCGACCGCCCATCCTTCACGGTCTTCATGAAAACATCTAGATAATCATCGTGTTTTGGTAGAAACACTTTAACCCTTGCATGCCCACCAATCATATAGTTTGAGAGGTAATCTTGAGTAAACTACTTTGGCAACCACTGCAAAGGAAAAAGATTCAGACATTATCATCTAACACAACTCATTATGGGCAGTAAAAAGAAGGCTGCAGGGTTCTTACTTACCATCCCGCAGTTTGCTATTGTCTTGGATAAAGTGTAAACAAATAGTTTAATTGCCATCTTTGGACCCATTTTACTAACAATCTTTATCAACTTCCTCACTTGATGCTGGTTCATCGATATCTCATTGCCCCATACGCAGAAAGGGTCGAAGCGTGGATCTTTACCAATGACATATGTACCTAAAAGCAGCAAGTTAATATTAGAAGCTAAACATCAACTGCACAATGATGTAGTACAACACTCTTTTATAATATGTCTATATACATCCGTATGTGGTAGTCCATTTGAAATATCTAAAAAGACAAATATTTAGGAAAGGAGGGAGTATCTTATAACATCCAATACACTCACATATTAGATGAATTAACATCTTATATTATGGGCCGGAAGGAGTTTAGTGCATTCTTACAAATTATCGGTTGATTAACTGTTTTTGTATCCATGGGTTATAGTTAGTTTGAGCTAGTTCGGGCTCAAATATCCCTAAAGTATATCTAAACACGAGGGCTAGTTTGAGCTAGTTACATCTATAACCCACCCAAAAAACTATCCAACCCAAGAGGTGCTAATTGGAGCTAGTTCTCCTAGTGCATTTATTGCCAATCTAACCCTGCCATCCCAGCAACTCTTTGGATGGAGTTAGTTCAGGGTTAGTCATGAGCTAGAAACTAACTCTAACCTCTAGCTAAGTTGAGTATCCAAATAGGGCTGTGTAGTTGTTGTTGTTGTTGTTGTTGTTGCTGCTGCTGCTCTTCTACGTATATCTAGACATCATTAGAACATTAATGTAACACTCTTCCTTGTTGCTATGTAGCCTAGGATTGCATATTTAGACATTAAGTACAGTGCATGTTGCTATGTAGCCTCAGATATATTACATATGGCCCTAGTTAACCTAACGATAAATGGGTTGCAGATATATTCAGTTAAAAGTCTGATTCACCATTTAGTCCCTTATCAGTCGCCGGTCTATATGGTACCAGCTACCGATATCCTGAACAGTGAGTAGATATAAGCCATTGGATGAAACTAACCTTGAGGCAAAACAGTAGTCATTCCCGAAATTGTCCTGTGTAGGTACATTGAGAAGCATGTTAAGCACAACAGGCTAAACATCAACCAAAATTATCCATGGCAGACAAAATAATCTCCAAAAGATAGCTTCAGTGTGCAGGTTTAAACATGCTAGTAAAGCAAAACAAGTGGAAAGGTGTGCTAACTGCAATAGGCCTAACATTTAACAACAAGCAAACATAGTCATTCAAACTGGTATTGTCCCGGTCTAAGTACATTGGTTATTGTTAAATAAAAATGGAAAGGCGTGTTAACTACAAGATGCAGCAACCAAATGTAGTCATTCATAGTGGTATTATTGAAACTGATACTGATGAAATTGAACTGCACAGTTCATACTTGCACATATATAACATCACGTTGTGAATAACTAGAATAAACAAGGCATACTACGAACAACCAAAGATAGCATTTGAAACTGGACATATGCTAACTACAAACAACCGAACAATCAAAAAACTTTAAAAGAGGCATATGCTAGCTATAACAGGCTTAACAACAAGCAAATATATGCATTCCTATCGGTATCTTTAAAACTGGATTGTTGAAATGCACTGCACAGTAAATAATTGCACATATAGAGCATCACATTGTGAACAACTGAAATAAACAAGGCATACGACAAACAACCAGATATAGCAATTAAAACTGGACATATTCTCACTACACTACAAAAGGGACTCGACAAAACAAATGATGGGTTCCCCCCTATGAAGAGGCACGGAAAAACAAATCATGGGTTTCCTCACTTGTCATAGATGGGCTCATTACTGTGGGAAGAGCACGGACCCTGGATGCGCTCCATGTTATCGCAGATGGGCTCCTTCCCGTTGGAAGAGCACGACTGTAGGGTGCTCTCCCTGATGTCGCAGATGGGCGCTTTCCCCTTGGAAGCGCATATGTGCTCTTTCCCCTTGGAAGAGCCGGAGAGGGTGCCCTCCTCGTGGTCATCGTAGATGAGGTCTGACTTGGAAGCTGTGGACCCCAAGCCAGCGTCGCAGAACATGTCCTTCAGAAATGACAAAAGGGGCTCGATGGCGATGTAGAATGGCAAATTGTTGACAACGGGCCAGAGGAGATCAGTGGCGGGGCCATGGATGAGATCGACGGCAATTGAACCCAAGGGGTTGGGGGTGGGCCACTTAACATGTGACATAGCCCGCCTCAGGCCGTCGCTGTCGATGACCTCAATGTCGTAGCCGGCGGCCGAGACATGCCTGCATACTCTAGCCTGCTGCTTGAGTGCCTGCCGCCAGTAATGGTCGTCAGATTCCTCGGCGATTTCGGGCGAAGAGACCGCTATACACCTCTTTTGGGCCAGTCGCTCCTCGAGCTCCACGAGAAGCGTAGCCGGGCTTAGGCTATGACGCTCTGGAGTGGGGGATGGGGATCTATGGGAAAGGGGGCATTTGGCAGGCGTCATCTAAGAAACTCAGGGCGACCTGGGTATGGATATCAGTGGGTAAGCTGCATGGGCAAACTGGCAGATGTTGACAATGGAGGCCTTGCGGCGGCAGCAATGGTGGTGGTAACCTTGCTAGGGTCTCGAGCGAGGGAGTGTGTGTGTGTGTGTGCACGCTCGAGGAGGTTTTGGGGTGTGTGTGTGTGGAGGGGGGCGCGAGGTGTTTGAGGAAATGATGCAGGTACTGAAAATTTTACTACGCGGGAGTCAAACACGGGAGCGAAATGCCGGGCTATTGAGAATTTTGATGATAGTGCATCGCACACGGTCCGGAGATAACAAACGTGTGTTATGAAACAGAAAAACCCTCGAGGCGGGTAGATATTTTCTAGGGATGCATGCGGGATTGGGAACAAGAAACATCACACATGGTCCGAAGATAACAACCGTGTGTTTTGAAACAGAAAAAACCCTCGAGGCGGGTAGATATTTTCTAGGGATGCAGGCGGGATTGGGAACAAGAAACATCACACACTATGCGGAGATAACAACCATGTGTTATGAAACAGAAAAACCCTCGAGGCAGGCAGATATTTTTGAGAGGGGGAGCCTCGTGGAGCCCAATGTACTATGCATATGTGTGCGTGATAGGGGCACCGGCATGGCACACAGTTAGTTTGAGTGAACCGTGTTTGTTGCGTCATCCGACTTGTCTAATGTTCATAAATTTGGCGAAAAATGATGCGAGAGAGGGTCAGAACACGAAGACACTTGCATGTCGACCAAATTTATGTATCAAAAGGGCGGTTTGATTTTCCAATACCAAATGCAACTTTGATGTGGCACCTCTCTCGCAAAGCGCACGGTATTGCTTGCCCCCACCCCCCTCATGTCGGCACGAAGGGAATCCTATGCTATGAGTGCATGCCCCCTCCCCCCAACCGAGGTTCACCTAGCAAAGTGTGAAGTAGCTAGCAGCTCCCCTCCTCCCTCGTGTCGGCACGAAGGGAATCCTAAGCTATGAATGCATGCCCCCCAACTGAGATTCATTCACCTAGCAAAGTGCGAAGTAGCTAGCAGCCTCCCTCCCTCGTGTCGACACGAAGGGAATCCTAAGCTATGATTGCGTGCCCCCCAACCGAGGTTCACCCTAGCAAAGTGCAAAGTAGCTAGCAGCCCCCTCCCTCGCGTCGGCATGAAGGGAATCCTAAGCTATGAATGCATGCCCCCCCAACTGAGGTTCACCCTAGCAAAGTGCGAAGTAGCTAGCAGCCCCCCCTCGTGTCTACAAGAAGGGAATCCTATCTATGAATGCATGCCCCCCAACCGAGGTTCACCTAGCAAAGTGCAAAGTAGCTAGCAGCCCCCTCCCTCATGTCGGCATGAAGGGAATCCTAAGCTATGAATGCATGCCCCCCAACCGAGGTTCACCTAGCAAAGTGCGAAGTAGCTAGCAGGCCCCCCTCATGTCGGCACGAAGGGAATCCTAAGCTATGAATGCATCCCCCTCTCCTCCAACCGAGGTTCACCTAGTAAAGTGCGAAGTAGCTAGCAGCCCCCCTCGTGTTAGCACGAAGGGAATCCTAAGCTATGAATGCATGCCCCCCAACCGAGGTTCACCTAGCAAAGTGCGAAGCAGCTAGAAGCCCCCCTCGTGTCGCCATGAAGGGAATCCTAAGCTATGAATGCATGCCCCTAACCGAGGCTCACCTAGCAAAGTGCGAAGTAGCACCCCCACACACACTTTCAGTCGGCGGGACAGAGAGGCATATCTCACCAAGATAGATCGTAAAACGAACCAAGAATAATCCACCTCGGTCGTACAACCTCTCTCTTGTTGTTGGTCAAAGTGATGGCCGTCCATGAGACCTCAGAGATGGGCTAGCTCGCCAATAATCACGCAAGTAGCTAGTCCCCAAAGACAACCACTGCATGCGTGTGGCCCAAACATATGTATGGAGAGGTGTGTTTTTGAGTAACAATGGAACAACTTTGATGTGGCACCATGATTTCAAACTAGAAATCCCCACACTGAGTGAGGGTTAGGTTGATGATGCATATGTATGTTACACCACACTTCAAGCCAACGACGGGGATTCATGCATGCATGCGTGCATAGTACACTACAAAAAAAAAGACACATCCGTGACATTTTGGGCCGAACGAATTTTTTTCCTGTCATACATATGATAGTTCTATGACGATAATTTTGACAAAACCCGGTATCATCATAGATGTGGTGGGCTCCTACTTCTATGACAAAATATGATGATAGAAAATGGGCTTTTTGTCCTGGGCGGGCCGGAGACGCAGCTGCATGACATTCTTTGGGCCATCCATGACGGAAAAAACCATGGTAGAAGCGAGGGGGAGGAAAATTTCGGGGAGTTCCCGGTTACGGTGGAAGGTCGGGGGCCGAGAGATGTGTGTTTCCCTCGTACACGTACGCGTGTGTGTGTGTGTGCGAGGCGTTGGCTCTAACTGAACCCGAGTGAGGCGTTGGGCTCTAACTGAACCCGAGCGATTGCACTGCAGGCTACGCGTTACTGAACCCGAGCGATCGATCGATGGCTGTTAACTGAACCTGATCGAGTGATTCCTTCGCTACTGCTGCTAACTGAAGCCGACCGATGCTACCTCTGGGATCAACAGTGAGCGTTGCGGGGGGGGGGGGTTGGATGAACAGTAAGCGATGGCGTTGCCTCTGGATGAACAGGACCCCGTGGTGTGGTGGAGGGCTGGATGAACAGTAGACGGTGGAGGGGTGCCCGTGGAGGGGTGGTTGAACGGGACCCTGTGGTGTGGAAGCCTGGATGAATAATAGACGGTGGAGGGGTGCACGTGGAGGGGTGGTTGAATAGTAGCCGGTGGAGTAGCGCGCGGTGGAGGCTGGATGAACAGGAGCCCGTGGAGGCTGGAGGAGGTCGATGGTAGCCCGTGGAGGCTAGAGGAGGTCAGCAGTGGAGATGAACAGTATCCCGTGGAGTCCCATTTTGCGGTATGCCACACCCCTCCCGATGAACAGGACCCCCGTTTCGACCGTAGGAGGTCCGTTTCATCCGTTTTGCGGTACGCCACACCCCTCCCGATCAACAGGACCCCCGTTTTGACCGTAGGAGGTCCGTTTCCTCCATTTTGTGGTACACCGGACCCCTCTCGATCAATAGGACCCCGTTCCGAATGTAGGAGGTCCGTTTCCTCCGTTGTGCGGTACGCCAGGCCTCGTTTCCATCGCCTGTTCTGTCCAAGCCCTCCCGATGAACATGACCATGCATTCTGTTCCGACCCAGCCGGTTGGCTCCCACGCGTTCCGTTGCCTCCCGATGAACACGACGCATTCCTTTGCCTCCCCATGAACACGACGCATTCCATTGCCTCCCCATGAACACAACGACGATGCCGTTTCTCCGTTCTGACCCAGCCATGTACACGAGCCCTGGCCGTACATATGCGCGAGTAGGCGTTCGAGACCCCGCCCGTATGTACACATACATGGCCGTATTTTCTTTCTTGCACTCTGGCCGCTGTACGTACGTGTACATGCTACATGCGCACCTCTATTACGACACGTACGTGCCTCTACTACGACAGGTGCTCGCCTCTACATCCACAAGTATATATGTACATACACATTCGTGACCAGAATGACAACGCTACATACGCTTCGACCAGGCGGGTCCCGACTGTCAGGCACTTCATTGCCTGCGAAGATGTAGCTGGTGGGTCCCAGCAGTCGCGGGGCGAATCATTTTTTTGCTTGGACGCACTTCCTTGCGTGTGAAGATGTAGCTGGTGGGTCCCAGTAGTCAGGGGCAAACATTTTTTCCGTTAAATATGGTGGCCCGTCTGGTGGGTCCCTGCTGTCAGGTGGAGGAATAATTATTTTGCATGTAATAAGGAGGCACTTCCTTGTTGCGGCCGTGGACCCAGCTGTCAGCCTCTCCACATACAGTCCACGTACGATAGAAGTCGTTCCTTGACCATGTTGACCACGCCACACCGAGAGCACCAGGGCAGTGGATGACGGCGAGGCCTAGGAAGGGGATGACGCGGAGCCGGGGAAGACGCGTCAGTGGATGCCCACGCGTAGAGGGGTACGAGGGTTCACTGGTTCGCTGCGGTGTGAGGCTGCCGTTGCCGCAGAATAACAGGGGGTGTCAGTCGTTGACCATGTTGTGCACCAAGAGCACCAGGGCGATGGACGACGGTGAGGCCTAGGAAGGGAACTACACGGAGGCAGGGAAGACTCGGCAGTTGTTTCCCACGCGGAGGGAATTACGACTTTACGAGGGTTTACTGATTCATCTGTCGTCGCCGGAGAATAACACCAGGTGTGGGTGAGTAGAGGGATGGCTAGGCCAGCGATGGGAGTACGGTGGTGTCAGGACCCCGACTCCATGCCACATTGATCTAGCATGTAACACCTCATATCACTTTGCGGCCTCACGCACGGTATTCCCACGGGTGTCGCCTTACCTTTGCCCGGGACCGTTTGCGCCTTTTGGCACATGTATATGACAGTGTCGCTAGCATCCATATGATAAGGAGCCCGGGCTGACATGGCTAGTCGTAAACCCAAAGTGGCACAAACTTACAGGGACAGGCATCCATGACCCAACATCGAACGTGTCGGTCATCAGCGAGTGAATCCAGGCTGTAGCACTGGGCTAGCAGGACTCCGGTGAACCGGGCTGTAGCGGGCTAACAGGACTCCGGTATTCATCGCGTGACATTTCCCCGAAGGGACAAACACAGGAACGAAGACGGACACATGCCGGCCAGCCTAAGTGTTCCGGAGCAGTAGCAAGCTACCATGGCTCGGTGGAAACACTAGGAGACATTTCCCGGTAAGAGAGGCTACTAAAGATAAACAACTAGATAGTCAGATCCCACACATACCAAGCATTTCAATAACATACACACAATATGCTCGATATGTGCAAATACAACATGGCATCACAACATGACTCTATGACTCAAGTAATTATTCAATAGGCTCCGAGGAGCGAGATATTACAAACATGGGTCTTATGACCCAACAATCAGAGCATACAAGTCAAAGCACAAGCGGAAGCTATCATGTCTGAGTACAGACATCTATAAATGAAAAAGGCTGAGAAGCCTGACTATCTATCAGATCCTGCCGAGGGCACAAGATCGTAGCTGAGGTAACAAGCTAAACGTCGAAGTCCACGCGGAACTACTAGTGAGACCGAAGTCTCTCTGCAAAAACATAAAATAGGCAAACGTGAGTACAAATGTACCCAGCAAGACTTACATCAGAACTAACTACATATGCATCATTATCAACAAAGGGGATGGTGGGGTTTAACTGCAGCAAGCCAGCTTTGACTCGGTGGCTATCCTAAACTACGACTGCAATGTAACTCTTTTGAGGTGGCGCACACGAGTCCACATATTCACCATATCAATACACCACTATGGAACCGCTCCCGTCTCCCTACGAGAACGCCATCCATAGCACTCACGCTTATCTTGCGTATTTTAGGGTATCCACTTTCACTTGTCTATGAACTGATATAAGCAACCCAGAAGTCCTTTTCCGTGGACACGGCTATTCGAATAGTTGATGTTAACCCTGCAGGGGTGTACTTCTTCATACATGTTTCCACCACTTAGCGTCTGCACACGTCATGTGCTCGGCAGACTTCAAGCGAAAGCCGACGTGGGTGTAGACCACGACCTACCTAAACACTCAAGTCTCTAGTCCAGGTTTATCGCCTATTCGGGTTCCATCCATGAGGAGATCCGGCCGGAGTTTCGCTCACAGCCCCAAATGATGTGAACAGGGTTCCCGAGATACCAAACGGGCATCCGGTACACCGTGCCACGTACCTACCGCATCACAGCCCACCCCCTACGGTCAGCGCTGTCCGCGGCCTCCAGTAAGCTACAAACACCAGAAACTACTTGCAACTCCTGGACAGAGGACTAGGGTGAATAAGAAGTCGAGCGGGGTCATATTTCAGGGCCCAATGTATGGTAGTAGCTGAATCATGGATCACAAACACAGAACTCAGTTCCTAAGGACGGCTTCAATGAGACAACCCACCATGTACTCCTACATGGCCTCTCACCGCTACCTTTACCAAATCGTGTTCACACACTTAGCTCACACACAGTAGGACATGTTCACACGCCTCTGATTCATCCCTGATGAATCAGACCTGACTCAACTCTAAGCAGTAGCAGGCATGACAAACAAACATGAATGAGTAGGCACAACAGGGCTCAAACAACTCCTACTCATGCTAGTGGGTTTCATCTATTTACTGTGGCAATGACAGGTCATGCAAAGGATAAAGGGGTTCAGCTACCGCAGCAAGTAACAGATGAATCGGTGTTGTCCTAATGCAGTAAAAGAGAGCAGGAGCGAGAGAGTAGGATTGTATCGGAATGAACAAGGGGGTTTTGCTTGCCTGGCACTTCTGAAGATAACATTGAGTCTTCATCAGTGTCAACGATCACATCATCGGTATCACGTCTATCGAGAGGGGACAAATACCGGCAACACAGAAGGGAACACAATCAATGCAATGCACAATATGATGCAGGATCATGGCATGGAAAAATGAATGTGTTTTGGGCTAATGCAACTAGCAACAGATTAAATGAAGTTGGTTTGAATACAAGATTCAAATTCAAACTCCATATGTGATTATTCAAATGCCATTTATTTGTTTTGTCCAAAACAGAGGACAAACATTGTTCAAACATGCATGAAAATGATACAGATGGATTCCTTGAATTTTTCTGATAATTTTTCATATATAATTTATTTAATTTGGAGTTACGGTTAATTTCTATGATTTTTAGAAGTTTAGAAATATATTCTGGAATTATTAAATCATTTAAGATTTATTTAAATTCCAGAAAGGAACTATTGCGTCAGCATGACGTTGGCATGACGTCAGCAAGTCAACAGGGCCGGTCAGGGTCAAACCTGACCAGTGGGGCCCACTGGTCAGTGACTATGACTAATCCTAATATAACTTAAACCTAACCTAGTTTAATTAGCCGGGCCGGGCCCGCAGGTCAGTGAGTCAGTGGCTAAAAAAATTTAGAAAAACTAAACTAATTAACAGGGGGGGCTGGCCCCACCTGTCATCGACCCAGGGGAGGTCAAACCCCTGGTCAACAGGGCCTAACCCGCCGGCGGTTTGACGCCGGCGAGGCCGAGACGGCGGAGGCCTTCGGATTTCTTGCTCCAGCGGCCAAACGGGCGGATGAGGGCGTCTACGTGGAGCTCGGACTCGCCCGCATCCATCTGTGCAAATGGCAGGGGCTGAGGTGGCCCGAGCTCACCGAAGGCAAGCTCGCGGCGGTGGCCGGAGTTCGGGCGAGGTCGGGGTTGGCGTTAGGGGGCACGGGAGGGGAAGCTGGTGTGTGAGTTAGGTTCCTGGTGAGGTGTGGAGCACATTGCCGTGCTCGGTAGCTAGCTCCGGTGGCTCTGGCCTTGTCCGCGTCATCGCCGGCGGTGAGGAGCTCACGGCCCCGGTGAAAAGGGCGGCTAGCGTGCGGGAACGAGCGCGGGGAGGAGGGGAAATGGAAGAGGAGCTCACAGCGGATCCGGTAGAGGCAACGGCGAGGCCGGGGAGGGGCTGGAGCTCGCGAATCCTCGGAAGTTCGCCGGCGGCCGAAGGTTGGGGACGAGCTCCGGGAAGACGCTACAGGGCTCCCGCGGTCGAATGGGTTGGTGTAGAAGACGCAGAAGGCGATGGCGGTTCCTCTGAACTCATCGGAGAGGCACGGGGTGGACGGTGGCCGCGGTGATGCTCGTCGGCGGCGACGGGTGTGTTCGGTGGCTGCGCGCGAGAGAGCCAGAGGAAGAGAGGAGCTCGGGGAGAGAGTGAGAGGCCTGGGGGGTGCGTGGCGTCGCGGACGGGGTCCAGGGCGACGAGAGGAAGCAGGAGGTGGCCAGGGGGAAGCAGGAGGTGGCCGAGGCCTCTCGGGCGCGCGCCACGCCTCGCCTCTGTTCGTCCTCCTGGCAAAGGAGGAAGATGACAAGGGGGGGGGGGGAAGGAGGTGGGCTGGGCCGGCCAGATGGGCTGGCCAGCTGGGCCGGCTACAGGTAAGTGGCCCAGGTAGGCTTCTGTTCTTTTTATTTTTTTCTTCTGTTTTGTTTTATTTAATTTATTTTGCCACTGTTTTGAATTTAAAATAATTCAAACAATGCCAAAAACTCCTCTGAATATTTTATATTGCTAAATGGACTTTTCCAAAAGCTTATAAAATATATCAGGGGTATTTGAAATTATATTCTAATTATATGAATATAATTCAAATTCAAATAGCTAATGAATTAAATCCAAAGTCCCAAAAATAATTCCTTGAAAATGTTCAATATTTTGGTTGGGACCAGAACCCTTACCAAAAATTATCAAACATTTAAGAAGAGCATTTTGGAGCAATGAATGAGATTTCTAGGGTGTTTGCCCCTCTTTTATTTAAGTTTTTGAGGCTTCCAAAATTCCCTCAGTTCAAATTTTCAGAATTTAAACATGATGCACACATGAGCTAGCCTAGAGCACTACCAGCAGCTAGGGATGTGACAACTCACCCCCACTAAACAAGAATCTCGTCTCGAGATTCAAGCGTAGGGTAAGATGAAGGGGAAACGCAAACTAGTATAATCTTCACGATCCAGGTTGCACTTCATAGGAACGTTGATTCGATCACCATCATTGTCTTGAAGTCTTGCTCTGAGAAATCCTGTCAACATGACATGGAGGGAAGAAGGAGACTCTAGAAGGGTCGATCTTCTCGAGGATCGAACAACTCACGGAATGAGACATAGGACCATCTCCCGGGTTGAGACACGAGATACACATCAAGAGGGGTGGAAAGAAACGGATGACGAAGGTTCACTAGGTGGACAACAATTCCACACTTAAGAAGGTGGTAAACGATTGTTCACGTAGCGAGGAGTTGAGTTGCCATGATACCACGACGAAACATCCTGAAGGAGGGTGATTCGTAGATTATTTCCTTAAGTGGCAAAAAGAATTACTTTTGATTCAAAGATCATTGAAACTCTTCATACCAGCCTAAGGCAATTCACAACGATCGTTTGGAGGGGGTCGGTAGAATGGCATACTCGGACTTGGATGATGTGGATTACCTTGTTGAAGACAACGTAATGGATGAATTTCCTTGCCACCGGAAATGGAAGAGACCCATGGTAGAATGGCACATTGGCGGTGCAAGCTAGGAACAAAATGCAAATGCTAGGAATGATTCTGGTAACTGGGGAAGAACCCAACAATAAAGAGTGAATTCACTGTTTGAATAGGTCATAGCATTGCCGAGGAAACTGAGAGCAAACCCAGTTAGTGCCGATGATAACACGTAGCGCTTGTGCGTGCTCTCAAGAACTTGAGCATTTCCACATTCATCTAGGTTTTATCAACAACCGCGTCAAGGGTGCTGACAACACAACATACTACCATGATGAATAGCGATGGACGATGCAGATGCGAAGGAGGATAACACTTTCTCAGATTTCACCTTAGCGAGGCCAAGCAAATAAAATCTGGATGATCGACCGAGAGACATTTAGCACTCCGCTTCTAATGTTCTCCTTGATGTGCTAGCGTAACCCATTCATAGATATGGTTTGATATCTAGAACATCAAGTAAAGGTCGGACTTCGGGAGCAACAGAATCCATAAGGAACAGTTACGGAGGTAAATCCTACGAAATCCTTATGGGGAGGTGGCCAACTACCTCAAACAAGATACTACAATAATAGGTCTTCCGGCTGGGTGTGTTGGCCACGGCATCCACTTTACCGGTTATCGAGGGACCAATATTATAGTTCTTGGGAAATGTTCCAACCATCATATCTGCCTGAGACTCAGATCTGGTTGGTGTCAGGATATTCCAGACTCATCGAGTCTAGGAAGAAAAATGAAAGTTTGCAACACAAATCGACGAAATGACGTTGCGGGATTCTCGGGAAATGAACTACGATAGCAAGCTCCAAAACATGAGCTGGTTCTGCTACAAACATGTGAACATGTTGTCCAAGACAAGCATGACCACAAAGTAGTCTTATAATAAAACACTACCGAGTTCAGGAGGGGGAACCATCATTAATGACATCGAAGTCTCCACGCCTGGAAGTCCAAAGAGTTCACCTTGGACAGACTCCTTTATCTTTGAACAACTCAATCAGTGGCTTGGTGTGCTAGGATATACATATAGAATGGAGGTTGCAAATCTCCAGACCACAGAATACTTCGCACGTATGCATGACTGACTTGGAATGATTCCAGAGGAAGCAAAACTAACTTTCTCAAATTCACGGCGGCAACTTTCACCAAATGCACGTGTATAAGAGGAAGTCACTCCTTTCATCAAACAAATACTTCATGAGCTAGCATGAAGAAAATGCTTTCAAAAGTTTCCAACACTAGCTTAATGTCCAACAAAATCATGGAGGAGATAAGGATGTTGTCAATGGGCTCAACAACAATTCATTTGGGTTTCCTTTTAAAAGGAATTCCATACTTAAGTGAACAAGTGATAGTATTGGTCAGGCCAAAGATGTAATGGTGTATGCTCGAGGGATCAACCACGAATAAGACAACATTACGAGCATCATTGGTACTGATTTGATTTGACGATAGCCCACACTCAAATCAAAGGATTGATAAGACAATAGGTCCAGCAACTGATCACAGGGACCAATCGATGAAGATATCATCTTTCTTCAACACACACTACACAAGATTATCCCTTTGGAACGAACTAAGTCAGGCAAGCTTTTATCTTCCAACTCTCCAAGTTGTTGTCTAGCTTAACCAACTAGCTCCGGGATATCCAACACAGATTCTTGGAGAAAGGGTGGTTCACAAGAAACCAACTGATCACGAACTCAACATAGCGGTCAGGTGACAATCTGGTAATACTTCTGAGAAGATATTCAGAAAATCACGAACCACCGGTATGTTACTAAGCTCGAGAACAATCTTGCTTTTCAGGGCAAGACGATATGATCAATAGAGCAAGGATTTGAAATAATCCTAACTCATCGATCGAGGAGTGAACCAGGAGAATGGACTAGGTAGCACGATCAATCTTAGAATGATGATTCAATAACCAACACACTAAGAATGAAATTATTGTCCTTTAACTACCCAGCAACGAGGTTGCTAGGCGTATTGATTTCACACATCACAATTCATTTGTCGGTATTCCGGTTGCATCAACACGAGGGCCGAGGAATGACTAATGATGGTGAGAAGTATCACTGTACCAAGAGTTCATAGGATGGTGTGCAATTCCTATAACAATTCCGATATAAAGATGGTAATACTCCAAGGTAGAACAGAACAAAAGCTGGATTAGCAATTTGATCTGCGGAGCACAACTTCTTTGACCCAATCCTGGATAAGGAAGAGGTACTGGAGTTTGTTTCTCCTAGTCATTCTGAATGGAATGGCTTGACGGACCACAAGAGTAATAGGCATCGATGAACGAATGCACACATAATCTTGACTATCAATTGATAGACGAAGGTCAGTAGACAACTAAAGCGGGACAACTCAAAGGAACATATAACTTTCTGAGTTGTGGATGCATAGATTAGTATGTCGAATCAGGTTCAACAGGTTTCTTCCGGATAATCCATGCGAGAAGGTGGAACTGGCAGAGTCATAACATAGAATCGAGAACTCATCAAGAGTTCTGGTTGTGATCTTTTGGTTCAAAGAACTTCTGCCATAAACGGTTCATAGTATTTGGAAGAAGGAAAAATACCATGGACCTCGAGGACTAATGCAAAAGTTACTAATATCCTAAAGGAACTAGCAAACCCTATCAACATGAAGTAAGTAGAGTGAATCTCGGGTTCAGAACCCAGGAATAGAATACCTACTAACTATGTGGCATCACAGGATGCTTTCGAGAATAAAGGCCAGAATCTTCACACTGGGAACACAAATCATGGCTAAATTACTAGATGATCCCCTAAGCACTTAGGGTCATAATAATAATTCAAACAATGCCAAAAACTCCTCTGAATATTTTATATTGCTAAATGGACTTTTCCAAAAGCTTATAAAATATATCAAGGGTATTTGAAATTATATTCTAATTATATGAATATAATTCAAATTCAAATAGCTAATGAATTAAATCCAAAGTCCCAAAAATAATTCCTTAAAAATGTTCAATATTTTGGTTGGGACCAGAACCCTTACCAATTAGCATATGGAAGTAGTAGGAACTGAACTGAGACTTAAATCCAACAATCTTATAAGTCTACTGATTAGTAACACGTGATCCTAATAGAAAGAAGAGATAGCCTAGTTCTTAATCCCCGCAGGAAAGATAAGATGACTCAGATCAGAAGGGCATGAGGTATAAGGAGTAAAAGAGCCTTACGTTCCATCCCACAATCAATTCCCCTACATATAACTAAAGAATTTCTAGACTCAACTTCGACCAGTTTGGCTTGGTAGTCCTACAGGCAGTCAAGCTCTGATACCAACGCTGTCAGGACCCCGACTCCATGCCACATCGATCTAGCATGTAACACCTCATATCACTTTGCGGCCTCACGCACGGTATTCCCACGGGTGTCGCCTTACCTTTGCCCGGGACCGTTTGCGCCTTTTGGCACACGTATATGACAGTGTCGCTAGCATCCATATGATAAGGAGCCCGGGCTGACATGGCTAGTCGTAAACCCAAAGTGGCACAAACTTACAGGGACAGGCATCCATGACCCAGCATCGAACGTGTCGGTCATCAGCGAGTGAATCCAGGCTGTAGCACTGGGCTAGCAGGACTCCGGTGAACCGGGCTGTAGCGGGCTAACAGGACTCCGGTATTCATCGCGTGACATTTCCCCGAAGGGACAGACACAGGAACGAAGACGGACACATGCCGGCCAGCCTAAGTGTTCCGGAGCAGTAGCAAGCTACCATGGCTCGGTGGAAACACTAGGAGACATTTCCCGGTAAGAGAGGCTACTAAAGATAAACAACTAGATAGTCAGATCCCACACATACCAAGCATTTCAATAACATACACACAATATGCTCGATATGTGCAAATACAACATGGCATCACAACATGACTCTATGACTCAAGTAATTATTCAATAGGCTCCGAGGAGCGAGATATTACAAACATGGGTCTTATGACCCAACAATCAGAGCATACAAGTCAAAGCACAAGCGGAAGCTATCATGTCTGAGTACAGACATCTATAAATGAAAAAGGCTGAGAAGCCTGACTATCTATCAGATCCTGCCGAGGGCACAAGATCGTAGCTGAGGTAACAAGCTAAACATCGAAGTCCACGCGGAACTACTAGTGAGACCGAAGTCTCTCTGCAAAAACATAAAATAGGCAAACGTGAGTACAAATGTACCCAGCAAGACTTACATCAGAACTAACTACATATGCATCATTATCAACAAAGGGGATGGTGGGGTTTAACTGCAGCAAGCCAGCTTTGACTCGGTGGCTATCCTAAACTACGACTGCAATGTAACTCTTTTGAGGTGGCGCACACGAGTCCACATATTCACCATATCAATACACCACTATGGAACCGCTCCCGTCTCCCTACGAGAACGCCATCCATAGCACTCACGCTTATCTTGCGTATTTTAGGGTATCCACTTTCACTTGTCTATGAACTGATATAAGCAACCCAGAAGTCCTTTTCCGCGGACACGGCTATTCGAATAGTTGATGTTAACCCTGCAGGGGTGTACTTCTTCATACATGTTTCCACCACTTAGCGTCTGCACACGTCATGTGCTCGGCAGACTTCAAGCGGAAGCCGACGTGGGTGTAGACCACGACCTACCTAAACACTCAAGTCTCTAGTCCAGGTTTATCGCCTATTCGGGTTCCATCCATGAGGAGATCCGGCCGGAGTTTCGCTCACAGCCCCAAACGATGTGAACAGGGTTCCCGAGATACCAAACGGGCATCCGGTACACCATGCCACGTACCTACCGCATCACAGCCCACCCCTACGGTCAGCGCTGTCCACGGCCTCCAGTAAGCTACAAACACCAGAAACTACTTGCAACTCCTGGACAGAGGACTAGGGTGAATAAGAAGTCGAGCGGGGTCATATTTCAGGGCCCAATGTATGGTAGTAGCTGAATCATGGATCACAAACACAGAACTCAGTTCCTAAGGACGGCTTCAATGAGACAACCCACCATGTACTCCTACATGGCCTCTCACCGCTACCTTTACCAAATCGTGTTCACACACTTAGCTCACACACAGTAGGACATGTTCACACGCCTCTGATTCATCCCCGATGAATCAGACCTGACTCAACTCTAAGCAGTAGCAGGCATGACAAACAAACATGAATGAGTAGGCACAACAGGGCTCAAACAACTCCTACTCATGCTAGTGGGTTTCATCTATTTACTGTGGCAATGACAAGTCATGCAAAGGATAAAGGGGTTCAGCTACCGCAGCAAGTAACAGATGAATCGGTGTTGTCCTAATGCAGTAAAAGAGAGCAGGAGCGAGAGAGTAGGATTGTATCGGAATGAACAAGGGGGTTTTGCTTGCCTGGCACTTCTGAAGATAACATTGAGTCTTCATCAGTGTCAACGATCACATCATCGGTATCACGTCTATCGAGAGGGGACAAATACCGGCAACACAGAAGGGAACACAATCAATGCAATGCACAATATGATGCAGGATCATGGCATGGAAAAATGAATGTGTTTTGGGCTAATGCAACTAGCAACAGATTAAATGAAGTTGGTTTGAATACAAGATTCAAATTCAAACTCCATATGTGATTATTCAAATGCCATTTATTTGTTTTGTCCAAAACAGAGGACAAACATTGTTCAAACATGCATGAAAATGATACAGATGGATTCCTTGAATTTTTCTGATAATTTTTCATATATAATTTATTTAATTTGGAGTTACGGTTAATTTCTATGATTTTTAGAAGTTTAGAAATATATTCTGGAATTATTAAATCATTTAAGATTTATTTAAATTCCAGAAAGGAACTATTGCGTCAGCATGACGTTGGCATGACGTCAGCAAGTCAACAGGGCCGGTCAGGGTCAAACCTGACCAGTGGGGCCCACTGGTCAGTGACTATGACTAATCCTAATATAACTTAAACCTAACCTAGTTTAATTAGCCGGGCCGGGCCCGCAGGTCAGTGAGTCAGTGGCTAAAAAAATTAGAAAAACTAAACTAATTAACAGGGGGGGCTGGCCCCACCTGTCATCGACCCAGGGGAGGTCAAACCCCTGGTCAACAGGGCCTAACCCGCCGGCGGTTTGACGCCGGCGAGGCCGAGACGGCGGAGGCCTTCGGATTTCTTGCTCCGGCGGCCAAACAGGCGGATGAGGGAGTCTACGTGGAGCTGGGACTCACCCGCATCCATCTGTGCAAACGGCAGGGGCTGAGGTGGCCCGAGCTCACCGGAGGCAAGCTCGCGGCGGTGGCCGGAGTTCGGGTGAGGTCGGGGTTGGCGTTAGGGGGCACGGGAGGGGAAGCTGGTGTGTGAGTTAGGTTCCTGGTGAGGTGTGGAGCACGTTGCCGTGCTCGGTAGCTAGCTCCGGTGGCTCTGGCCTTGTCCGCGTCATCGCCGGCGGTGAGGAGCTCACGGCCCCGGTGAAAAGGGCGGCTAGCGTGCGGGAACGAGCGCGGGGAGGAGGGGAAATGGAAGAGGAGCTCACAGCGGATCCGGTAGAGGCAACAGCGAGGCCGGGTAGGGGCTGGAGCTCGCGAATCCTCGGAAGTTCGCCGGCGGCCGAAGGTTGGGGACGAGCTCCGAGAAGACGCTACAGGGCTCCCGCGGTCGAATGGGTTGGTGTAGAAGACGCAGAAGGCGATGGCGGTTCCTTTGAACTCATCGGAGAGGCACGGGGTGGACGGTGGCCGCGGTGATGCTCGTCGGCGGCGACGGGTGTGTTCGGTGGCTGCGCGCGAGAGAGCCAGAGGAAGAGAGGAGCTCGGGGAGAGAGTGAGAGGCCTGGGAGGGTGCGTGGCGTCGCGGACGGGGTCCAGGGCGACGAGAGGAAGCAGGAGGTGGCCAGGGGGAAGCAGGAGGTGGCCGAGGCCTCTCGGGCGCGCGCCATGCCTCGCCTCTGTTCGTCCTCCTGGCAAAGGAGGAAGATGACAAGGGGGGGGGGAGGAGGTGGGCTGGGCCGGCCAGATGGGCTGGCCAGCTGGGCCGGCTACAGGTAAGTGGCCCAGGTAGGCTTCTGTTCTTTTTATTTTTTTCTTCTGTTTTGTTTTATTTAATTTATTTTGCCACTGTTTTGAATTTAAAATAATTCAAACAATGCCAAAAACTCCTCTGAATATTTTATATTGCTAAATGGACTTTTCCAAAAGCTTATAAAATATATCAGGGGTATTTGAAATTATATTCTAATTATATGAATATAATTCAAATTCAAATAGCTAATGAATTAAATCCAAAGTCCCAAAAATAATTCCTTAAAAATGTTCAATATTTTGGTTGGGACCAGAACCCTTACCAAAAATTATCAAACATTTAAGAAGAGCATTTTGGAGCAATGAATGAGATTTCTAGGGTTTTTGCCCCTCTTTTATTTAAGTTTTTGAGGCTTCCAAAATTCCCTCAGTTCAAATTTTCAGAATTTAAACATGATGCACACATGAGCTAGCCTAGAGCACTACCAGCAGCTAGGGATGTGACAGGTGGGGCGGTGAGGCCTGCGCGATAGCACAACCGGCCGCGGGGAGGAGGGAGCAGGCAGTCCCGCCGGCGCTTGTTTGAGCGGCTGGAGCACGAAGAGTAGAGATTGAAGAAACACGACGGCCATTCGATGGACATCGAACAGTCACTGCTTGTGCTTCAACATTTTTTTAGGAAAGCCTCAAATCTGTGGAAAACAGCATATAGCCCATCTGCCATTATTTCTAATAATTTACAGCCCATTTGCTAATTCTTAAGGTTTTTTTGGAGCCCATATTCTTTTTGTTAGCATTACAGCCCATATTGTGGCCACGGTTAAAAAATTATACGAAATTTTGCATATTTCGGTGCGGTCCGAACTGTTTTTATTCCCGAAATTTCGACTCACATTCAAACCAATTTTAAAAATAAATGTATATCAATATAAAATCCAACAAATTCTCCATGTATAAAAATTAATGTAATTTGAAATCTCGAAATGAAAAAAGACATTTGAAACTAATTTCCGGTTTGATGTGTTTTAAAAATGTGCATCCCATTTCTCATTACTAATGGGCCATTTTCTCGGCCAGCCGAATGAAAGCTCTCGTTTTCTTGAAATATTTGCGGCCCAATAGGCCTGACAAAGCGACTTACTTGGCAAATCACACAAAAACCGGGCTGTGGCCGTGGACCCATCTGTCAGCCTCTCCACGTACAGTACTCTTCCGATGGAAGTCGTTCCTTGACCACGTTGACCACGCCGCGCGGAGAGCACCACGGCGGTGGATGACGGCGAGGCCTAGGAAGGGGATGACGCGGAGCCGGGGAAGACACGACAGTGGAAGCCCGCGCGGAGAGGAGTACGAGGGTTCACTGGTTCGGCTGCGGTGTGAGGCTGCCGTCGCCGCAGGGCCTGGCCAGCGGTGGGAATAGTAGGGGGCGGTGAGGCCTCCGCGGCAGCACAGCCGACCACGGGAGGTAGGAGCATGCGACACGACTGGCGCTGCTTTGGGAGGCTAGATCAAGAAGACCAGAGGTTGAAGAAGCACTACGGCCGCTGGATGGACATCGTACGGTCGCTGGAGCTAGAATCGTTCATATTGACTAAGTTGACAAAGCCCTTCGTCCCCGTCAACTTAGTAGGCCCACAAGTCAGCCTCCCACCAAGGTGGGTCCCAGCTAGCCGGGGGAGTATTCATATTTTTGTGCGTAATAAGGAGGCACTTCCGGTGGGTCCGAGCTGACAGCGGGGGGAACATTTTTTTCGCAAAATATGGTGGCCCGTCAGGTGGGTCCCAGCAGTCAGGGGGCAAACGTTTTTTTCGCAAAATACGGTGGCCCGTCTAGTGGGTCCCTGCTGTCAGTTGGAGGAATCATTGTTTTCCGCATAATAAGGAGGCACTTACTTGCTGCGGCCATGGACCCAGCTGAGACTCTCCACGTACAGTATACTTCCGATGGAAGTCGTTCCTTGACCATGTTGACCTCGCCGTGTTCCGTTGCATGCATGCATCCATGGGCGTGGTGCGTCCCCACTATCAGCCTCTTACGTATAGTCATCTTCCAATGATTCTCAGTTGTTGACCATGTTGACCACACCGCGCCGAGCGCATCCAGACTGGAATGACCCGGAGATGGGGAAGATGGGGCAGTGGAGTCGCAGATGGAGAGGAGTGGGAAACTTCACTGGTTCGGGTGCGTGGCAGCACAGCCGCGGTTCCGCCCATGGGAGACAGGAGCGAGAACAGAGGTTGAAGAAGGAGCATGGCTGTTGGATTAACATCCAACGGTCTAGCTGCTAGAATCATTTGTTGATTAAGTTGACAAAGCGGCGCGTACACGTCCTCTTAGTAGGCCCACAAGTCAGTCACCAAATCTGACGGGTCCCAGCTATCAACGGGATGAATAATTTTTTTTTCGTAAAACAAGGAGGCACTTCCTTCCATGCGAAGAGAAAGCCGGTGGGTCCCAGCTGTCAGGTGGAGGAAACATTTTTTCAGCTTAACAAGGAGGAACTTTCCTTGCGTGCGACCATGGACCTCGTGGGTCCCAGTCGTCAGGATCTCCACATACAGTCCTCTTCCGATGACTCTCGTTTGTTGACCACGCCGCACCGAACGCAGCGAGGCCCCGGACGGGAACGACTCGGAGATGGGAAAATGCGGCAGTGGAGTCGCAGATTGAAAGGAGGAGAAGGGTTATAACTGGTTCTGTTGCGGCATGGGGCTATAGTCGATGGAGAATAACAGGAGGTGTCGAGGGGTGGAGGGATAGCCTGGCCGACGGTGGGGTCGCGCTTCACAGCGATGCGTGCTAAGCAGAGCCGCTAGCCGCCGGAGGCTGGACCAGGCGGTCCCGGTGACGCTGGAGGAAGAAGACGAGAGACTGAAGGTGCATGCTGGACATTGGATATAAATCCAATGGATGTGGATGACACAATCATTTGTTGACCAAGTTGACAACGCCCTGTGTAGGCTTCGACCTATTGGCCCACATGTCAGCCTGCAAAAATGTGGCATATATTTAACCCAGGTTTTCTAGAATGTACAGTCCATTTGCTGCGCTGGGTGAACAAATAATTTCGCGTCAATCAGGCCCATTTATATTTTCTAAGAAATCCCAGCCCATTTGCACTTCCTTGAAATACACGTATTAGGTGGGCTCGTTATATATAATGTTATGTTAGAAGGAGCAATTAATATCAAAGAATAAAATGGAGAGGCACATTATATATATATATAATTAAGAAATTAGCGAGTTATTGATCAAAATAAAAATGAGCGTGTTATTATTAAATTGGTCCCTAAAATCTTCGCAAGCTTTTGTACACAATCACCAGGATTTTCCTTGCCTGTGAGTCAAAACCAACCAGGATTTTCCTTGCCAACTTCCGTTAAACATTTACTTTTATAAGTTAATAACACGTGAGATGTTTTTATAATGTATATATAAGTCTCTATAAAATATACGATAATAGTAATAATATAAATCTTTCCCTAATAATAAAGCACGGATTGACTCTTTGGGTTCACCGTCACAATACCTTCTTTCTGTGAATTTACGCTTTTAGTTTTTTTCCGTTAGTTTTGATCGACAGTCTGTCCAATTGCTGCGAGGCGGTACTAAAAACTTTGTTCATCCAATTGGTCCACGTCCACATTCTCTTATTGGGCCTGCACGCTTGTTTTGGCCTGCATGCATGCTTCTGTATCTGTACGTTACCTGATTTTCACACATGTACTCGGAGTAATCCCACCTCGATTGCTTACATGAAAGTCTACCAGTTTATATACCTAGGAAAATTGCATATCAACAATGAGCCTCTTGAATCAACAAACACAGAATGAGAACGAAGGGAAATTGTACAACGAAATGGCAGTCCGGCGCGAAGCTGTTCAGTCCGGCGCTTGCCGGGGTGAGGAAGCGGAGGCGCAGCGCGCGGACGCCTGTGATGCAGCCTGTTCCACACGCTGTCCACCTCTACACCACGCACGACATGGACATGAGAGCGGCGGCAGGGTGGCTTGAGGCTCGTGGTGGATCGGATCCAGCGAGGGGAAGGTCGGATCCGTCGGCTTGGAGAGGGAGGTGTGGAGGAGCACGCGGGACAGAGGGCGGAGGAGGATGGAGGCGGAATGCCGAGGTCAGGCTGTGGACTCGGAGTGGAGGAGCCACGGAGAGGCCCGGGAGCCACCACAGCAGCCACGAGAGCGAGATGGGCCTGGCCATGCCCGGCGGTCGTCAGCCGACTTCGTGTTTCGCTGCTGATGATCCCTGACCACCTGCTGCCCAGGGTCGGCTACATGCTGTTATCTCAGTTTGCTTGGTAGTTTCATTCTTGCTTAAGATTAGACCTAGCCGTTTAGATGAAGATGGACATTGGAGGTACAGTGTTGGCACTGACGACTTGGATAAAAATATTTTTGTATGCACTCCGAGTGGGTCAGTCTATATACACTGAAATTTTCACATTCAGTTTCCTTCAGTTAGACGATAGCAAGGAGATAATGCACTCCTTTTTTCTGAAAAAATATCATAAGGGACATCTTTTGGAAGAATGACGAGCCATGTTGGCCGTAGTTGGAGTGAAATAATTACAACTTTTTTGTGCCAAATAATCAAATATAGCACTGTTTCAGAAAAAAACCGAAACCATGAGAAATGTTGTTGTTGGATGTCAGTGCGCATCATATATCCTCTTGGCCATGCGCATCATAAGGGACAACTTTCTTCAGGCTGGTGATGCTCATATTGTCAATCATTCTCACTGTGGTGCCTAAGACAAAAACTCCTAAGGCAGTTTGCTAATTTATGATGTTATTACACCGGAGCACATGTAATGACAGACCCGGTAAAGAAGAATAGAACGTAAGTGTGTGCCATATTTTTTCCCCGTTGCAACGCACGGGCCCTTTTGCTAGTATATATAATGTGGTTAGAAGGGAAAACATAAATTGGACACAACATTACTTTTATAAGAGACCTGCGTTTTATACCCCACAGTAGGCATACTAACAAGTTCACACACAAATACAACAGAAAAGGTAAACATTCATATCAAACTCAGGTTCACAGGACACCACTACTAGGGAAAACCTTATACACAGAACTTTAGCAGTAGCGCGGGTCAAAAAAGCACGCTGGTGCTAAGTAGCAGTAGCGCGCCTGTGCAAACTGCGCTGCAGATAAAGTTTTAGCAGTAGCGCGTCTTGTTCTAAACACGTTACTACTAAAATTCCCACGGCTTAGCCATAGGCTACACATAGTAGTAGCGACCTATATTGAACTGTGCTACCGCTACTTTCTTTGTAGCAGCGCGTTTTAATCTAAACTCGCTACTGCTAAAGGATATAAAATTAAATGGAAAGCAAATAGAAAGGTAATTGAAATTGAAAGAAATAGAATAAGGTGAAAGGAAAAAAAATAAAATGTGAAGAAAACTAAATGAAAAAGGGGAAAAAGAGAAAGGAGTAGCAGTAGCGTGTATCCCAGAACGCGCTGTAGTTAACGTAGCAGTAGCGCGCTTTCTGGAACGCGCTACTGGTACTTCTGACTTAACCACGGGGTTCGTCCTTCCCCACGGCCACTTCCCCCAAATCTAGCTCTCACTCTCGCCGCTGCTGTCGCCCGCCGGCCGCCGTGCGCTCTCCGCACACCCTCTATGCCGCCCCCGACCCCAGATCCAACGCCGCGCCCGCCCCCGACCTCAACGCCGCCCCGACGCCGCCCCCGACCCCGACCTCGACGCCGCCATCTGCCGCGCGCCTGAGCCTCGACGCCGACCTCGACGCCGCCTGCCCCTCCCTCATTGTAGTATAGTTTGCTACCATATAATTCCATGCCATATAGTTCGCTACCATATGTGCCGATAACCAAAAGGCACAAGTTGGGACCAAAGACTGGACTGCGTTTTTCTAGGCTATGCACCAAGCAATATTTTTGGCATTCACTCTCCTAATACTTGGAGTTTGAAAATTGGTTGACACTGGTTGATACTCGAATGAATATAGGCACTTCTTGTCAACATCAATGCTTGTCTAAGTGAACTTTGGAGTACATAGCAGCAGCATAAGTACCTGTCCATCTGATCATTTTGTGCAGTTCTACTAAAATCACCCGATGTAATGATTTGCATGCGAGTTCAGGCTCCAAATTACTCCTTTATGAAATCGGCAAATAGTATCACAATACCAAATTACCAATACATATGACAGGCACAATAATCAGGATAAAGACCAGTACCAACCTGTGTGAGGTAGCATATCAATTACTATTTCCTTTGACTGGAAGCCGAGATAAGCCAAGTGACTGACAGCAAAGGAAGAAAGCAAGCGGAGATTAGCGGCTGACAGGAAAGGACGGAAGCTGTCGAGGCAACGGAGCACCCAAAGTTTTTGTGCAGTTCCACCAAAATCGAGCATCCCTATTGGCACATATATTGAGACAGTGAGATTACTGTAATAGTGGGACTAGTTGATGAAACATACACTAACAAATAGAAGCACCCTCATTATCTTAATCGGTAAAGTTAGCAACATAGTAGTCTTGCTTAAAGAGAGGTATTAATTTATTTAATCAGTGCCAATTAGCTCAACTCAACACTCAAAGCATTTCCATTTTGTCGGGACCCCGATTCCAAGTCACATCGATCTAGCCGGTAACACCTCATATCACTTTGCGGCCTCACGCACGGTATCCCACGGGTGTCGCCTTACCATGGCCCGGAACCGTTTGCGCCTTTTGGCTCACGTATATGATAGTGTCGCTAGCATCCATATGACAGAGAACCCGGGCCGACATGGCTAGTTGTGAACCCAAAGCGGCACAGAGCTATGGAGACAGGCATACATGAATCACATCGAGCATGTCGGTCATCAACGAGTGATTCCAGGCTGTAGCACTGGGCTAACAGGACTCCGGGGAACCCGGGCTATAGCAGGCTAGGCAGGACTCCGGAAGTCACCGTGTGACATTTCCCCGAAGGGACAGACATAGGAACGAAGTGAAACACATGCCGGCCAGTCAAGTGTCCTGAAAAGTAGTGCTGGGCTAGCAGGACTCCGGTGAACCGAGCTGTAGCGGACTACTATGGCTCATGGAAGCACTAGACTACATTTCCCCATAAGAGAGACTGCCAAGGACAAACAACTAGATTGTCGGATCCCACACATACCAAGCATTTCAATCATACACACAATATGCTCGATAGGTGTAAATACAACATGGCATCACAACATAACTCTACAACTCAAGTATTTATTCATTAGGCTCCGAGGAGCGAGATATTACAAACATGGGTCTTATGACCCAACACACAGAGCATACAAGCAACAAGCACATGCGAAAGCTTAACTTGTCTGAGTACAGACAACTACAAATGAAGAAGGCTGAGAAGCCTGACTATCTACCAGATCCTGCCAAGGGCACAAGATCGTAGCTGAGGTATCAAGCTAAACGTCGAAGTCCATGCGGAACTACTAGCGAGACTGAAATCTCTCTGCAAAACATAAATTAAGCAAACGTGAGTACAAGAGTACTCAGCAAGACTTACATCAGAACTAGCTACATATGCATCGGTATCAACAAAGGGGGGGGGGGTGGTGGAGTTTAACTGCAGCAAGCTAGCTTTGACTCGGTGGCTATCTGAACTACGACTGCAAGCAACTCTTTTGAGGTGGCGCACACGAGTCCACATATTCACCATTCAATACACCACTATGGATCCGCTCCCGTCTCCCTACGAGAAGGCCATCCATAGCACTCACACTTATCTTGCGAGTTTTAGAGTATCCACTTTCACTTGTCTATGAACTGTAATAGGCAACCCAGAAGTCCTTTACCACGGACACGACTATTCGAATAGATCATTTATAACCCTGCAGGGGTGTACTTCGTCACACATGTTTCCACCACTTAGCGTCTGCACATGACATGTGCTCGGCAGACTTCAAGCGAAAGCCGACGTGGGTGTAGACCACGACCTGACTGACCACACAAGTCTCTAGTCCAGGTTTATCGCCTATTCGGGTTCCGTACGCAAGGAAATCCGGCCGGGGTGTCCTCAACGGCCCCAAACGATGTGTACAGGGTTCCCGAGACACCAAACGGGCGCCTGGTACACCGTTCCACGGTGTATCTACCGCAACATAGCCCACCCCTAGGGTCAGCGCTACGCACGACCGCCAACACATAACCTACAAACACCAGAAACTAGTTGCAACTCCTGGACAGAGGCGAGAGGGGTCAGTAATATAAGCGGGGTCATATTTCAGGGCCCAATGTGTGGTAGTATCTGTTTCATGGATCACAAACACAGAACTCAGTTCTTGAGGACGGTTTCAATGAGACAACCCACCATGTACTCCTACATGGCCTCTCATCGCTACCTTTACCAAAACGTGTTCACACACTTAGCTCACACACAGTAGGACATGTTTATACACCTCCGATCCATCCCCGATGAATCAAACCTGACTCAACTCTAAGCAGTAGCAGGCATGACAAACGAGCATGAATGAGTAGGCACATCAGGGCTCAAACAACTCCTACTCATGCTAGTGGGTTTCATCTATTTACTGTGGCAATGACAGGTCATGCAGAGGATAAGGGGTTCAACTACCGCAACAAGTAACAGATGAATCGTTGTTGTCCTAATGCAGTAAAAGAGAGCAGGAGTGAGAGAGTGGGCTTGTATCGGAATGAACAAGGGGTTGTGCTTGCCTGGCACTTCTGAAGATAACATTGGGTCTTCATCAGTGTCAACGATCACAGCGTCGGTACCACGTCTATCGAGAGGGGAAAAATACCGGGAACAGAGAAAGAAACACAATCAATGCAATGCACAATATGATGCATGATCATGACATGTCAATATGCTGTGGTTTGAGCTAATGCAGCTAATAACATGTTAAATGGTGCTGGTTTGAACACTAGGTTCAAATTCAAATTTAAACTATGAATTCAAATAGTATATTATCATGTTTTGGTCTAAACAGTTAGGTTAAGTTGTTCAAACATGCATGAAAATGGTACAGATGGATTCCTTGAATTTTTCTGATAATTTTTCATATATAATTTATTCCATTCTGAGTTACGGTTGATTTTCTATGATTTTTAGAAGTTTTGGGCATTTTCTGAAAATAAATAAATCATTTCTGACTTATTTAAAATCCCACAAGCATATACTGCGTCAGCATGACGTCGGGGTGACGTCAGCAGGTCAAAGGCGTCGACCAGGTCAAACCTGACCAGTGGGACCCACTGGTCAGTGACCCAGTCAACTAACCAAGTTAGTTAGCCCTAACTAACTGGATTGGGCCCACTGGTCAGCGACTAACCTAACTAACCTAAATATGATTAGCCCTAACTAACTTAGTTAGCCGGGCGGGGCCCGCATGTCAGTGGCTCATCTAATTAGCTAAGTTAATTAACACTAACTAACCTAACACTAATTAAGCAGGCGCCTGGGCCCACACGTCAGGGGAGGTCAAACCCCGGGCCGATCAGGTAAACCTGCCGGCGACTTGTCACCGGCGATGACAGAAACGGCGGGGCGGCTCGGGAATGCGATACAGGGAACCATTTGAGGCGCCGTTGGGCTCTACGGAAAGCTGGCGATCCCGCGCATCCAACGGTGCAAATGGGGCGAGCTGGGGTGGCCGTAATCCTCGCCGGCGTCGAGCTCAGCGGCTGCCGGACCTCGGGCGTTGGCGGAAACGGTGCTACGGTGCACAATAGGGCGAACCCGTGGGTGCTGCAGGTTCATAGGAGCGCGGCGAGCACGCTGGTGATGCTCGGGCGAGCGGACGAGCTCAGGAGCATGGAGCTCATCGGCCGTGGCAGCGGCGAGCTTCGGCGGAGGTGGGGAATGGAGCTAGAGCATGAACGCGAGCAGGAGAGGAGGGGGAGTCAGTCCATGAGCTCACTGTGGTTGCAGAGCGCGTCTCAGTGGGCTCGGGGGCGACCTGGAGATGGAGAATCGGGCCGGCGATCTTCGGTGCCCGTCGGTGAAGACGGCGACGATGGCCTCACTACAGGGCTCCCGGTGTTGCTTGGAGCGGTGGGGAGGAAGAGTAGGTCGAGGCGGAGCTTTGGGAGGCGTCGGGGAGGCGAGGCGGTGGCTGTGGCCGCGGCGAACGGCGTCGGTGGCGACGGGCGCGTTCGGACGGACGCGCGCAAGAGAGATAGAGGAGGGAGGGCGCTCGAGGGAGAGAGAGGGAGAGGTGCAGGGGACCGAGGAGGGTCGCGTGGCGATGCTAGAAGGGCCGTGGCGTCGCGGTGGAAGCAGGAGGTGGCCGGACGCGTGCTCGCGCGCGCCGGCCACGTGCTCGTCCTCCTGGTGAGGGGGAAGACGACAGAGTGGAGCCCCTGGTGGGCTGGGCCGGCCACTTGGGCCGCCAGGTAAGGCCCAGGTGGGCTTCTCTCTCTTCTCTGTTTTATTAATTGTTCTGTTTTCTATTTTTTCTGCAATTGTTTTGGGTTTAGTTTTAACACCAAACCATTGAATAAAATCCTGAAAATAATTATGTGACTAGAACTAAAATATCCCAAACCACATAAAAAGTTCCAGAATTATTGGACATATATTAATTATATAAAGAATATATCCAATGCAAATAGTTATTGAATTAATTCAAAGGCCCAAAATAAATATCTCTGAGATTCCAAAAATATTGTTTTAAGTTTTACCTCTTGCCAATATTTTCAGAGACTGAGGAACATTTTCTTGGACTTCTTTGAAAAGATTTTAATGTTGATTATTTTTGAAGTGATTTATGAGGGTTTCAACTAACCTCAATTCAACTTTCAGAATTTAGACATGATGCATGATGCTCACTCAGGTAAATAGCTACAAGCAAATTCTAGGGCTGTGACACATTTATCATAGGTTGCAAAACTTTAACGTGCAAAGATAAAGGAGTTTCTCATGAAAGTAGCACGATACAAATAGTGATTACAGCAAACTAATATGGATGAAGGCCTTCGGCCCGTACCAACCTGAGAAAAAAAGCTTATTCATGTAGTCCCATAAGAGATAATAAAGCACTCACTGGAATCACACAATAGTATATATTTTTGTGCACTTCAAATGTATGGTTGAAATCACTCTTGTTTACCAGTGCTGAGATTATATCGAAAGATTATCAAGAACTTCCAACAGAGTTAAAGCACTGGCTGGGATACAGTTCATTGTATTGTCTTGTGTAGTTCCACTAAAATGTATGATTGGCACAACATGATCCCTGTTTGCACAAGTAGGAACAAGGTGAAACCTTCATTAGCTTAGTGAGAAATGATAGGAAGACATTAGCATATTACTCAAATAGTAGCATCAAATTCATGATGGATAATACGCAAAACATTGCCTCATTGAACCAATGGCAATAAATTGACATGCAAAACAATAGCACTATTATGTCATGACACTAATAATATTCCCTCCCTGCTCCACCACATGATTCACCTCCATAGACAAACATACACACGTACATGATTCAACATAGGGTCCTACTAAAGATTTGTTTAACTCCAACAGGAAAATTAGGCAGTAATAAATTAGTGGTACTTAAGTACTCCTAATTAATTAAGTGAGACAACAGAAGTGGAAGGGCTCCCTGGAGGATTGTCTCACATGCAAGGTAGTCGTTACTGGAGCCCTTGAATGGCCTCGACTGAGGCCTCTGGCTTCAGCAAGATCGCCTTGGCACTGTTTATTTGTCTTCTTCTTCCTCTTCATGCTCTGTTTCTCTTCCTCCTCACCAGATGGTGAAACCAAGTACATGATTGGACTTCTAATTCAGAATTGGTTTTGTCAGTGAGGGAGTACAAGTGTACTCGTAAAAAACAACATTATTTTCTCATGGCAGTTGGAAAATAGAGATGAACACATGCATTAAATATCATTCTTACCTAAAGGAAGGTTATGGCGCAAATATGGATGATGAGGATTCGAACACAGATCTCCCTTTGTGCAGTTCCACCAAAAGGAACCAACTGTTCCATTCTGACATTCCAGTTAAACAGCACAAAAGTCACTTCTTTTAAGAAGAGTTTTGTGCAGTGCACCAAAAGGTCATAACAGCAACCAGGTGAATTGGATATCCCTGTTTGCATAAAAAGGCATAGAGGAAACAGTCAGAGTCTCAAACAATTACAGGCAAAAACATTTGGCTAAACTTGTCATGGCTTATAACAGTGGCATGGCTTCATTTTTACCAGGGACATTAGATTAAGAACAGTGGGTGCACCAGTAGTCCAGCACCATGTATGTAAACAGGGGCAAAAAGTGGTGATTCATAGTTTGTAGCCCCGAGAAACAAACATCCAAGAAACATATCTGGGTTGGTCCCATTTTTGTTCACTCTAGCCACCTACTCCTATGTGTGGATAGCAAATCTAGTCCTGGTCATACCACTGTGTACAACGTTACCCCTATATTTCCCTTTTCGACCAAGAGACCGTTGGATGACCAGTCTGTACTACTTTCACCCCCTTTCCTTCCTGTTTGTACCAAGTCCAATGTACATACTAAATTCCCCCACCCCACTTTATTTCTTGTTTGAACCAAGTACTCCCTCCGTCCAGAATTACTCGTCATCAAAATGGTTGTGTCTAGAACTAAAATACATCTAGATACATCCATTTCAATGACAAGTATTTTCGGACGAAGGGAGTACAAGATTCGACTCCAGGAAGTAGCTTTACCTCTAACAATAGAAGAAAAAATGTGACGTTGGACCATCCGATCGAGAGGGGCTAAGAGGTAGAAAATGATGCACATGCAGCAACGTAGCGAGCTGGGGAAGTAGAGCTGAGGCGGTTTTGAACAGAGATATACCTGAAGGTCGTCGGGATGTGGATAGGTGGGCGGCGGGAGGCCAGATCCGCCCACAGGCAACGACGAAGGGATCGGAGGACCTACCGTGTTGGCGCTCGGCCAGAGATAACGGTGCGGCCGGCAGTGGGTCTCCTCCCTCGCTGTCGACGACGACCTAAACGCTGCCCCTCCTCCCCTTCACCGGCGGAGGGGGATACGTCCGGATCTGTAACCAGCAGTGAGGATAGAAAGCCAGTGTTTTTTGAAGGGAGAAAGACAGTGTTACTACCCTATCTTGTTTAGATTTGGAGAGGATGAGAGTGTGTGAATAGAGCAACCCTAGCAAGCAAGCATGGAGGCTCCGACCTATATATACGTAGTGGGGTAGTTTTCCTTTTTCACTCCATCAAAACAATCGTTTAAAATTGTGTACTACTACATGCCAGGTCGCGGTTTTTTAGTTGTCGATTGTTTTTTGAGATAGCTACCCGCTTGTTCCATGTGGTGTTACGGTGTGCCAGGTCGCACTTTGTATCGTTCAAGTCTGGTACTACAAGTCCCTCCATTAAATGAACAACCACCCCTCGTAAAAATCGTGAACAAGCCCACGGCTAAAATTAGCGAAAACGTGGGTTGCCCCAACATTCATTATTATTTATATTTTCTACTCCCACCGTTCCTAAATATAAGTCTTTTTTATTAGCCACACTTAAGACAAGAATTTTTTTATTAGCAGTGAACCCCACATGTCATAGACACAAAAATTGTGGCAAGATTCCCTTAGGCAAGCCAAAGTGTGTCTAACAATTTGAGCAACTCAGGTTAGGCAAGTGTGGCAAGTGTGGGAAAAATAATGTGGCAACATAAGACAAATATAGTCACAATCCAAACAGCCCCATAATTTTTTGTGACATGCATGAAAATTTGGTTAGTTAAATTTATAGTCAAAATTTGGCAAGGTGCATCAAATCAACACATGCAAGTATCAAAAGGAAAGTCACAACATGCATGCATGCATTGTACCCCCTCCGTTTCCAAATATAAGTCTTTTTAGAGATTGCAACAAGTGGCTACATACGAAGCAGAATATGTCTACTCCTACATACGAAGTAGCCCATTTGAAATGTGTAAAAAGACTTATATGGAGTGCAGTGCTTTGATGTGTCGCGTCAACTCGTACAAGACCGAGAAATTTGATTATTACAACGCCCTCTCCCTTGCGGACTGAGCTCCGGTGCCTTAACTGCACCTGCCTTTGGCTGCATGACAGGAGGGCCAACCACCTGTTGGGCCCACTTGTCATAGACGCAAAGGCAGGAGCAGTAAGTAGAATCTTTCGCTACACGCTATCCCTCCCGCACGAGGTGGACGAACATGCAACAGTGGATTCGATACTGTAGAAGTAGGAGTAACATCATTGTTCGTCTTCTCGAAGAGGCGAAGAGCCAAGCGCAACCCGAACGTGGCAGTTGCGAACGCTCGCATGGTGCGGTTCCCTGGAGTACTAGCCAGGCTCTTGCATGAGACAAAATTGCTATTGTTTAACAATTAAACTCCATTATCCATTGGTTGATACTCATTCTGCATAGGTCCATGCGCTTAGCATAGTTTCCTCCTGGGGTCACCAATGTTTATTTGCTAATTAATAGCATTGCATGCAATGAACTAGCCATTGCAAGTCATTAAAAGCATGCTCACCTCTCATCTCTTATTGGTTGATATGTCAAGAAACAAGAAATAAGGTAGAAGTTTATGCACCGCGCCTAAGTGTTTTGGGACTATTTGGTTTTCGTAAGATGACTTACACACCTAGACGGAGGGAGTAGTATAGCCCTATAAACCGGAAAGGAGTATTTGCCTTTCTAGAGATTTCAACAAGTGACTAGACTACACCGTGTGCAGTAGTCCCTCCCTTCCGGTTTATAGGGCTCCAATCTCAAATCTCATGAACCAAGGCATTTTGCGATTGGAGGAATGTATCTCGTACTTTACAAAACTACCCTAATTAAACTCATGCATTAATTATGCAGTTCTCTCGTTTTCCTCTCTGCCTTGGTCGCGGTGCACAATATTGAGAACTCCTATATGACTAGCCGCTCTATCTACATGCGGGACATTTCAGAGGATCCGGGCATGCGTGCCATCCACCAAATCATAGCGAGGTGCTATAGTCGAGACTCACATGTCACCCCAGTGTGGCCGTCATGACCCGTCATATCACAAAACCCACACCTTTACCAGCAGTGGTAAGGTGGCCTCGAAGTTGGACTGGATGAAGCAACCATAATTTCACTGGAACGCTCGTTCAAGCCCTTTCTTCCCTTTCTTGAAGAAAATCTCACTCCAGGCTACTCACTTCTGCAATTTTTCTTCTGTACCGACGAAGGAAAGGTGGGCGAATCAGTTATGCTGCTATATTTTCATTCCAAGAATCTTCTTTTTGCAAAGCACCGCCCGATTCTCACATCCTATTCTTTTCCTGTTTTCATTGCGATTGTGGTCTCCTTTCGATTGCTTTTTGTTTGTCAGTTCATTGGTGGATCCTAGAGCACTAGGCAAAGAGTTGCCGGTGGACAACCCACTGGAGACAACGATCTCCAGGTAGCGAGCACCGACCAACGAGTTGACCATGTTGGCGGGCCAACCCATGGAGACGAAGAACTCCAAGAAACAAGCACTAGCCAGAGAGTTGAGGACGTTGGCGGACGAACTCCTCAAAGGAAGTTGGAAGAACAGCAAGGACCCCACCGTGCCTACCCCAGGAACTTTTATTACCACCTATGTGAGGCTCAAGACCGAGTTTGAGGAGATAGTCGCCGTTGAGAAGCAGTATTCCCCTGGCAAGGTGATGGCCCCCATCGAGGACAAGGAGATGGCCCTAGAGGGATGAGATCCTCCGGTGAGCTGCACAAGGTAAAAAATAATGGCTTATTACCATAGTTGTGGTTTTTGATTATTTGCAATGTGCTTGCTAATATGTTAGGGTTGTGCAGGTGCCGGTGGACGTCCTTGATGATTCTGATGTCGTGGCCCGTCCTGTTGGCATCGCCCCGGAGATCGATTCCGATGCCGCTGTCCATCTTGTGGACATCTCCCCAGAGATTGATTCCGATGTCGCGGTCAGTCCTGTGGACATCGCCCCAGAAATCGATTCCCATGCCGCTGTCCGTGCTGTGGTCATTGCCCGAGAGATCGATGACAAGAAATAGTTGGTCGCGCTAATCCTTCAGGGTAGTTTGCATTGCCTTGTGTTTAATTACTAGAACAATGTGTGTTATCAAACCATCTTAGGGCTAGTGCACTGTCTTGTGTGGGCAGATCTTGCTACTGTTTTTTGATAGTGAATCATGCGATGAATCATGCGAACCCTCTCCGAGTTATGGAAACAGATGTATCCTCACCAGCTTTTGATGTAATATATGGCATGCTTAGATGTAAGTTTGAACTATTTATCATATTAGTAGGGCTTGTTTGATGATTCTTGGTGTTAGTAGGCTAGCTACTGTGCGAGCTATAGTACTTGCAAAACACTCACTGAAGAGAAACATTGGGGCTGATGAGCTCGTGGTACGCTTATACTTATCCCTCGTCGATCGACCAATAGCCCTAGCTCCTAAAATAGTAGGCTTAGCGATCGATCAGACAATAGTCGACATACATTCAGGCCTCATTTGGTTCATAGGGTAGGAAAATCGTAGCAGAAGTACAGAGAACGTGCAACACAAAATCATAACAGTGCAGAAACGTACTCCCTCCGTTCCAAAATAGATGACCTAGGCGGGCTAGTTTGGCCTAGTGGGTTTCAGTGATATGACGTGGTACAGTGCCGTCCAGTCTTCGCGTGTGGTAGCAGTATTGCGGGTACAGTAAGTTTTCTTGAAGAAGCGGAATTCAACGAATTCATGATGGTTCCTTCGTCCGAACAACTTAAAGTGGGAAAGGTTGGGCCTGCGATACGACCGGGGTAGACCAGGATAATTTTGTGCATGGCAGGTGGACCAGGATGGTCGATGTCCCACATGTCAGCGAATGAAAGTATTCTTTCCGATATAGAGGACGAGCAACGAGTATTCATTGTTTATTTTTGATGAAAGCTATTATCTCCACTGTTACGACAGAGGAGTGTGAAACACGGCAGCCCAGTGAACTTGGCATGTGCACCACTCCCTCCTTCCTCATGTAATGCCCAGGTTACAACTTTTTCTCACTTTCTCTCTATCTGTTTCCTGTCAAATGTTTTTTACCTTTCTTTTTTAAGACACAATTGTTTTTTATGCCTTTTTTAGAATTATTATTTTTATACCTGGGAGCACGTGTAGAGATGGGCTCTTGCAGAGCCCACTCCTTGACTTTGTCAATGCCTCTGTCTCCTCCACATAAGGAGTACTACTTGCTATGCATGCATGCGGCAGGCAGCTGGCGTCTTGAGGGGCCATGGCGGTGAGAGCGGGCTCCGGAAGCGGTTCGGACTCCAGCATGGCCCACCTCACATTATCACCATATATTTATTGGAGTCCGTGCGCGGCGGGCGGGCGATCTCTTCTCCCTCCCCTGTTTCTCTCTTCTCAGCCGACGCCCGTCGAGCGATTAGATTTTGGATATCGACGATTTATTCAATTACGGTCCCACATGTCAGTGAAATTGCAAGACAACACGTGTCCCCTCTGGTGAGCGGCGTGCGAGCCAGACTGTCGGGGTTGCGACACGTACAAGTTGTAAGTGTGCCGCCTTTTCCTTTAGAACTTGCGAAGTGTAACATTTTCGCACGATCGATCGATAGAAATCCAGAACAAAATGACGAGGGTGGTGCTTTCCTGCTCGTTAGGCGGGCTAGTTCGAGTGATATGACGTGCTACAGTGCCGTCCACTTGCTCCATTTTTATGTAAGCAAGAGTTTACACTCTTACGCGGGAGGAGTGCGAAACACCGCTGATCTGATTTTGATCGAGGGATAACTATTCCCTGCCAAATAATGGAGGATTATTAGCGATTATAGCATGATAGTTAGGGCATCTCCAGTGTCGGCCCACAAATTCACCCCGGCATTTGTCCGAGGACACTGATGGATGCCATCCGATGCTGCCCGCATACCTTTCGACAACTATATGAACTAACCAGACAAAATTCCTGCAAACAAAGCAAATTTCAAATTAACCGTATGAAATTCATTACATTTCGAAAACTTTTCCTACAAACTGGATGAAATTCATTACATATTTCGAACAAACCGTACTAGAACCTAATGTAAACCTAATCTAAACGACCACCGGTGCCCGACCACCATGTCCGACCATGAACCCGAGAAAGTCGGCCATTGCCTTTGCCTCCTCCTCATCCGCCTCGATAACCTCCTCCTCCAGAGCACAAGGTTATGAAGATTTCCGCCTCCATGTACCTTCAAGCGGCTAATCGGCCGCCGATGTTTACCCCACCAAGCTTGGCGTCGACTGAGTGGAGTAGCGGTGGCCTTCCCAGGACCAGAGCGGCGATGACCTACCGTGTACTACTCTTCCTTGCTGCCGGCTGCGCCCGCGCACGCGCGCCGGCTTCATGGTCGTGGCGGCGAAGGGCGGACGGGGGGGGGGGGGGGGTGGCGGCGATCTCCTTCGTTTGCTCCTGCGACAGTACGTCCAAGAGAGCTTCGGAGCGCGAGGAGGCCATGGTTGAAGTGGTGCCGACAGAAGGAAGGGACCGAAGGAGAGTAAGTGTGGGTCTTTGGCTATGGATGGGAGCTGGGGCTCAAATTAATATAGCAGGCGAATGGCAATGAGCCGCGGCAGACGGATGGACAACTGGCGCCGGAGTAGGTTCGTCGGGCGTGAATGCGGACGCTGCTTCAGTGACTTAACTGCAGATGCGTTTGGGTTACTGACATGTGGGCCCAACGGGCATCTGGCCTGCATGTCAGTGACACACCAATTGGACCTGCAGTTAAGTCCGGTGAATGCGGCATTGACATTCTGGAGAGATGGTGACCGTTTCAGGCGGGAAGCACGCACTAGCGATGGAAGGGGTTTCGGTGTACAGTGGCACTAAGATCGGTCACTCACGATAGTACATACTCTGTACCATACTACCATAGTACCCTCTCTAGCTTAGGCTGTTTTATAATTGTCATTGTGATGGACGATATACATGAGCAAGGCGGTCCGAGTATGACCGTTGGTGTTGAGCCAGGTGAATACATGCTCGGCGTTTGCGTAGGTCTCCATCAAACGTCTAAACCGTAATGTCACGCACCGCCGGGGCGCGCAGGTGATGGGCTCGCCATTTGCATTGCGCCATGAGCAGGACTTTGATTTAGAGGGCGACGTGCATGCATAAGCATGCTTTGACAGCGTGAGTGTCTGACGCGAAGTATTTCATTTTCATTTGGCTGACGAGGGTGCGTTGCAGCAATGAGTCCGTGGTTTGATTCCCCACATACGCATAATTTTGGTTTTTACAGTATTTCTTTCTCCATTGACAGGTAGGCCCGTGTAGATAGAAAAAGAACATGAGCTGATGAGACGCATGCTGACTGTTTGACTAGTCAACCAGACAAATACAGAGCTATACGCTGAGCCAGTGACCGTATAATCACCATATCTCGTATACAATGATCAAAGTGAGCTATCAACATAAGTTTGATGACCGCCAATGCATTTTACTCGGTAATAAATGACCAGGATTGAAGGGGAATCCAAATTTCCTTCGTCTTTTGTCCTTGAGATCTTGACAAACCAATGCACTATACGATTGTCCGGCCACTCCACCCAGAGCTCTCACCAAGCGTTGTTCATGCCACTACGCCGCACACTAACCGGTAAGGCAGCGATGGCATCCTGCCGCGCCGAGTTCCTCGCCGCCCATGACCGCACACAAAATGGTAGGGAAGTGATGGCATCCCGCCGTGCCGAGTTCATCGCCGCTCGCGACCTCACAACTATGTGGGAGGAATTTGAAGATGCCAAGGCCGAATGGGTGCTAGAGAAAGAGGCGTCCAAAGCCGCACAGAGGGAGCGGAAAAGTCAGAAAGCACTCAAGAAAAGAGAGGCCCACCGCCACAAGAAAGAAAAGGACGCACGCGCTGCTGTGGAGAGGTCGGCAGAGATGCAAGCACGGTGGGGTGTCGCCGACAAAGCCGGGAAGGAGAACGACGGCGTCTGGCCAGCATGTGAGAAGTAGTAGCACTAGTAGTTAGTGTGTGTGTGTCTGTGTCTGAGTACGAGCATGTACCAATACTACTAGTTACTACTGTAGTTTTAGAGCAAATTACCAGTACATTATCCTAGACTAAATGGAAAAATTCCTATCCTAAGCATCAAATGGCATCTCTTTCTCTATAGGAATTGAGATGCATGTCATCTCACTTCCTATGATTTTCATATTCCTATCCTATAACGAAAGGAGGCCTCTGTTGGAGTAACTACTGTAGCTAGCAGTATTGCTGGTAAAGTAGTTTTCTTCAAGAAGCGGAATTCAACGAAGTCATGATGGTTCCTTCGTCCGAACAACTTCAAAGTGGGAAGTGGGCCTATGATTCGACGGCTCATTAGTCATTGTTACTGCAACATGACGACTTGGGTGACTCTCCCTTGGAGTTCTGCATGCATGGCAAGTGGACTAGGATGGTCGACATCCCACATGTTGGCGAACGGAAGTATTCTTTCTGATATCGAGGGGCAAGGAAACTACATGGTATAGTATCACTGCTGATTGATTCGCAAAAAATAGTATCACTGCCGATTTATAATTATTTTTATTTCTGATGAATGCTAGCGTTTCAACTCTTACGACGAAGGGTGCCAAACATGGCACGTGCTAGATGTCCCACACGTCAGCGAAAGGAGTGGGACATGAACAACGTGGTAGAGCCCAGCGTAAAAAAAACAGCATGGGTACTTAGTGGTATGAACGATACAAAGTGCGACCTGGAGAGAAAGACACGTCTAGTTGGAAGGTCTCGGGGCATACACGTAAACAAATATAAAAGTTAATATGTGCCTCCAACTAATATAGTAGTAGTAGAGTACTTAGGCACGTACTCCATAACATCACTGTGCATTGCACGTACAACATTTAGTGGTAGTACGTAGTAAGAGACAAATGCCGCCCAAGAGTTCCCTTCTCGACCTACTTTTGGGTGTTTGGTAGAGTGTATGGAGGGTGCATGAGTCCACACTAATTTAGCACAAATACACTAGAAGCATGCATGAAGAGAGCATGCATGAAGAGGGGTGTTGAGTTGAGCATGCATGAAGAGGGAACAACTATGCTGAGACAAGAACGCAACCAAACACACCCTATATGCCACACATGTTCATACCATTTGTGCCTTTCTACTTCACTTACCGCGCTACCTTACGTAGGTTCGTACGTCCACTCCTGGGTACATGTCCGTCTCGTAGTTCCAGTCCCACGTGTTCTTCATATAGATGGAACGATCCTTGCATAACACGTGCACCTTGATGCTAGATGTCTCGCGTGTTGGCAAAAGGATGAACAAAGCTCACATAAAAAATAGAGTGGAAGAACATAGATTCCGGACGACCGAGAAGGAGCAAGGAACCTCATGGTGGAGCGTCTGCACTCATAATATTTAATATTATTCAGCGATATAAAATTAACCAATCATCTCCACAGTGGACTGGAAGAGTACGAAACACGGCAGCCCAGTGTAGTTACATCATACTAGTACATGGCTAACCCACGCTATCACCATATTTCTTGGCTTCCGTGCGACACCTATCTCTAGTAATCCAGCAGCCCGTATCGCTTCTCCCTCCTCGTCTCTATCAAAGTGCGGCGGGCTGGCGTTTCTGCCGTCTATTGAGGTCGGTTAACTATCACATGTTAGTGACATGCCAAGAGCATTCTAAAAAAAATTCCTTTCACGTTCCGTTTTCAAAAAGAAAAAAATCCTTTCACGTACGAATTTGCCTGTATGCTTTGAGCAACTTGCATGTCCTATACTGCTCCTATTTGATACTCTAACTTAGCTAGAGGTTAGACTAACTCATGAGTAACCCTGAACTAACTGTAGCCAAAGAGGCGTTTGGATGACAGGGTTAGAGAGAAAAGTGATTTTTCAGTGGTCCCAATGAGAACTATCTCCAGTTAGCACCTCTTGGGTGGGATAGTTTTTTTGGTGGGTTCGGTGCAACTTGCTCCAATTTAAACCCTCATGCTTGGATACTTTAGGGCTATTTGAGCCCCAACTAGCTCAAACTAACTCTAACCCATGGATCCAAACAGGGCCTATGGCCAGTCTCGACGCGGAGCAGTCGCGTGCACCGGGAAGCGGCGCTCTCTCGGCTATCGCGCCACTTCAAAGCCGGCGCCAGCGAGAGGTCGCCTCCGCTCTGGCCGGGCATTAATACGGCACTGACACTCCTGGGCGACGCTGACCGTTTCACGCGGGAAGCGCGCGCTAGCAAGGGAGTATAGGTTTTGAACTGTTTCAGGTGTAGTACTCGTAGTTTGCAAAACTACTCAATTATTGCACTCAATTCCCTAAGAAATTGTGGTAATGTCACATCCCTAGCTTCTGGTAATGCACTAGGCTAGACCTCTTGTGAGCATCATGTTTTATTTCAAATGAAATTTGAATTGAGGAATTTTCAAAGCCTCAGAAACCTCTAAAAATAACCAACAATTAAATCTTCTCAAATGTGTCCAAGAAAATGTTCCTGTTATTCCATGGAAATATTGGTAAGAGGTAAAATTTAAACCAATATTTTTGGAGTCACAGAGATAATTATTTTGGTCATTTGAATTAATCCAATAACTATTTGCTTTGGATTTTCCAATAATTCTGGAAGTTTGTGAGTGGCTTTGTATATATTTTAGCAAGCCACATAAAAATCTAGAGAATTTATTTAAATGATTTAGTTGCTAAACTAAATCAAAACAAACTACAGAAAATAGAAAACAGTAAATAAGAAAAAAGAGAGAAGGACTTACCTGTGAAGCCCACCTGGTGGCCCAACAGGACCGGCCCAGCGCGGCCCAGCCCGCCACCGCTACTCCCCCCCTGTCGTCTTCCTCTTGCCAGTGGGAGCAGCTGCGTGCTCGCACGCGCGCGGCCGAGGAGGCCACCTCCTCCCTGCCTGGCTGCCTCCTCCTTCCCTGGTCCCTCCCGCGACGCCACGCAGCCCCGACCCCCTCTCACTTCTCCCTCGCTCTCTGGACCTCCCTCCCCTCGCTCCTCTGTTTCCCCTCCCGCGACCGAACGGAGCCGCCGCCACCGACGAGAGCCACCGTGGCTACCGGCCACCCCACGGCTCACCGACGCCCCAGGAAGCTCTGCCGGTCCTCCCTCTACCTCCTCAACGAGCCACGAGGCCCCGGCCGTGCCACAACACCGCCCTCGATGCCTTCTTCAACCTCGGGACCGCCGGCCATCTTCGTCAAATTCGCCGGCTCCGGACCATCCCCGGCCTCGTCTCCGCCTCGAATGGATCCGCTGTGAGCCTCCGCTGCCTCTCCTGTGCTCGCCCCCTCCGTTCTCGCCCCCTAGCCCCATCTCCCACCGCGGCCGAGAGTTTCTCGCCGCCGGCCATGGCGTGGCCGTGGCCACAGCCACCGCAGCTCATTCTCGAGCCCACCGTCGTGCTCACCACAGTCCCAGGAGCACATAGCACTCACCAACGCCTCCCCTGACGCCCTGCATCGCCTAACCCGTCGTTGCCGTAGCTCCGGCCGCCGCCTAAGTGGTCGCCGCCGTCGACCCCGGCCTCCCTGTGCCAGCTGCGTGCGCCCCTAGATGCGCGGGAGCACGGGCTCCCTCTTGGTGCCCTCAGCGCGACCAGCCGCGGGCTGTAGCGCCGCTCCGAGCAACTCCGGCGAGGTCTCGCCGTCGCCGTGGTCGCCGGCGTCACTTGCTGACGGGGCTGGCTTAATTAGCCACTAAACACCGCACCGTGTCACTGACACCTAGGCCCCACGCTTTAACTAATCTTAGTTTATTTTCTGTTTAGCTTAAATTAATCACAGTGGCCCCACGCGTCAGCTTTGACCGTGCTGACGTGGCCTTTGACCCGGCCCCACCTGCCATTGACACTAACTAGCCCTGTATCACTGACGTGTGGCCCCCACACGTCAGGTTTGACCTGGACCCGCCCTGTTGACCTGATGACGTCAGGATGAGGTCATGCTGACGCAATAATTCCTTTCTGGAATTAAAATAAATTAGGAAATGATTTATAAATTCCAGAAAATTGTATAAACTTCTAAAATTCATAGAAATTCAACCGTAACTCCAAATTAAATAATTTATATATGAAAAATTATCAGAAAAATTCAAGGAATCCATCTTTACCATTTTCATGCATGATAGAACAACTTATAGCTGCTGTTTAGCACAAATCAATTAAATGGCATTTGAATAATCACATATGGAGTTTAAATTTGAATCTTGTATTCAAACCAACTTCATTTAATCTGTTGCTAGTTGCATTAGCTCAAAACACATTCATTTTGCCATGTCATGATCATGCATCATATTGTGCATTGCATTGATTGTGTTCCCTTCTGTGTTGCCGGTATTTGTCCCCTCTCGATAGACGTGATACCGATGATGTGATCGTTGACACTGATGAAGACTCCATGTTATCTTCAGAAGTGCCAGGCAAGCAAAACCCCCTTGTTCATTCTGATAAAATCCCACTCTCTCGCTCCTGCTCTCTTTTACTGCATTAGGACAACAACGACATATTTGTTACTTGCTGCGGTAGCTGAACCCCTTTATCCTTTGCATGACCTGTCATTGCCACAGTAAATAGATGAAACCCACTAGCATGAGTAGGAGTTGTTTGAGCCCTGTTGTGCCTACTAATTCATGTTTGTTTGTCATGCCTGCTACTGCTTAGAGTTGAGTTAGGTTTGATTCATCGGGGATGAATCAGAGGCGTGTGAACATGTCCTACCGTGTGTGAGCTAAGTGTGTGAACACGATTTGGTAAAGGTAGCGGTGAGAGGCCATGTAGGAGTACATGGTGGGTTGTCTCATTGCAGCCGTCCTTAGGAACTGAGTTCTGTGTTTGTGATCCATGATTCAGCTACTACCATACATTGGGCCCTGAAATATGACCCCGCTCGACTTCTTATTCACCCTAGTCCTCTGTCCAGGAGTTGCAAGTAGTTTCTGGTGTTTGTAGCTTACTGGAGGCCGTGGACAGCGCTGACCGTAGGGGTGGGCTGTGATGCGGTAGGTACGTGGCACGGTGTACCGGATGCCCGTTTGGTATCTCGGGAACCCTGTTCACATCGTTTGGGGCTGTGAGCGAAACTCCGGCCGGATCTCCTCATGCATGGAACCCGAATAGGCGATAAACCTGGACTAGAGACTTGAGTGTTTAGGTAGGTCGTGGTCTACACCCACGTCGGCTTTCGCTTGAAGTCTGCCGAGCACATGTCGTGTGCAGACGCTAAGTGGTGGAAACATGTATGAAGAAGTACACCCCTGCAGGGTTAATATGATCTATTCGAATAGCCGTGTCCGCGGAAAAGGACTTCTGGGTTGCTTATATCAGTTCATAGACAAGTGAAAGTGGATACCCTAAAATACGCAAGATAAGCGTGAGTGCTATGGATGGCGTTCTCGTAGGGAGACGGGAGCAGATCCATAGTGGTGTATTGACATGGTGAATATGTGGACTCGTGTGCGCCACCTCAAAAGAGTTACTTGCAGTCGTAGTTCAGGATAGCCACCGAGTCAAAGCTGGCTTGCTGCAGTTAAACCCCACCATCCCCTTTGTTGATAATGATGCATATGTAGTTAGTTCTGATGTAAGTCTTGCTGGGTACATTTGTACTCACGTTTGCCTATTTTATGTTTTTGCAGAGAGACTTCGGTCTCACTAGTAGTTCCTCGTGGACTTCGACGTTTAGCTTGATACCTCAGCTACGATCTTGTGCCCTCGGCAGGATCTGATAGATAGTCAGGCTTCTCAGCCTTTTTCATTTATAGATGTCTGTACTCAGACATGATAGCTTCCGCGTGTGCTTTGATTTGTATGCTCTGATTGTTGGGTCATGAGACCCATGTTTGTAAAATCTCGCTCCTCGGAGCCTATTGAATAAATTACTTGAGTCGTAGAGTCATGTTGTGATGCCATGTTGTATTTGCACATATCGAGCATATTGTGTGTATGTTATTGAAATGCTTGGTATGTGTGGGATCTGACCATCTAGTTGTTTATCTTTAGTAGCCTCTCTTACGGGGAAATGTCTCCTAGTGTTTCCACCGAGCCATGGTAGCTTGCTACTGCTCCGGAACACTTAGGCTGGCCGGCATGTGTCCTTCTTCATTCCTGTGTCTGTCCCTTTGGGGAAATGTCACGCTTTGAGTACTGGAGTCCTGTTAGCCCGCTACAGCCCGGTTTACCGGAGTCCTGCTAGCCCAGTGCTACAGCCCGGACCCACTTGCTGATGACCGACACGTTCGAAGCTGGGTCATGGATGCCTGTCCCTGTAAGTCTGTGCCACTTTGGGTTTACGACTAGTCATGTCAGCCCGGGCTCCTTATCATATGGATGCTAGCGACACTGTCATATACGTGTGCCAAAAGGCGCAAACGGTCCCGGGCAAAGGTAAGGTGACACCCGTGGGAATACCGTGCGTGAGGCCGCAAAGTGATATGAGGTGTTACATGCTAGATCGATGTGGCATTGAGTCGGGGTCCTGACAGCGTTGGTATCAGAGCTTGACTGCCTGTAGGACTACCAAGCCAAACTGGTCGAAGTTGAGTCTAGAAATTCTTTAGTTATATAAGGGAATTGATTGTGGGATGGAACGTAAGGCTCTTTTTAGTCCTTATACCTTATGCCCTTCTGATCTGAGTCATCTTATCTTTCCTACGGGGATTAAGAACTAGGCTTTCTCCTCTTTCTATCAGGATCACGTGTTATTAATCAGTAGACTTATAAGATTGTTGATTCAAGCCTCAGTTCAGCTCCTACTATCTTCTGTATGTTAATTGTTGATCTCGAAACCTTGATATTGTGCTTCTGAGTGGTTATGCCACCATTTTTGTGAATGTCTCAAATCTCTTCTGAGCATTTACAGCCGTTATGCTGTCCGAGTCATCCCAGGTTTCTAAGTAGTCTGATGCATTTGCAAATTCCTTCCTCCCGCTTTGATGTTCCTTTGGGCCAGATTAACCACACTAATCGGTGTGTTGAGGTAATTATTACCTCGACATATATGTTGGAATTATTATTATGACCCTAAGTGCTTAGGGAATCATCTAGTAATTTAGCCATGATTTGTGTTCCCAGTGTGAAGATTCTGGCCTTTATTATCGAAAGCATCCTGTGATGCCATTTAGTTAGTAGGCATTCTATTCCTGGGTTCTGAACCCGAGATTCACTCTACTTACTTCATGTTGATAGGGTTTGCTAGTTCCTTTAGGATATTAGTAACTTTTGCATTAGTCCTCGAGGTCCATGGTATTTTTCCTTCTTCCAAATACTATGAACCGTTTATGGCAGAAGTTCTTTGAACCAAAAGATCACAACCAAAACTCTTGATGAGTTCTCGATTCTATGTTATGACTCTGCCAGTTCCACCTTCTCGCATGGATTATCCGGAAGAAACCTGTTGAACCTGATTCGACATAATAATCTATGCATCCACAACTCAGAAAGTTATATGTTCCTTTGAGTTGTCCCGCTTTAGTTGTCTACTGACCTTCGTCTATCAATTGATAGTCAAGATTATGTGTGCATTCGTTCATCGATGCCTATTACTCTTGTGGTCCGTCAAGCCATTCCATTCAGAATGACTAGGAGAAACAAACTCCAGTACCTCATCCATATCTAGGATTGGGTCAAAGAAGTTGTATTCCGCAGATAAAAATGCTAATCCAGCTTTTGTTCTGCTCTACCTTGGAGTATTACCATCTTTATATCGGGATTGTTATAGGAATTGCACACCATCCTATGAACTCTTGGTACAGTGATACTTCTTGCCATCATTAGTCATTCCTCGGTCTTCGTGTTGATGCAACCGGAATACCGACAAATGAATTGTGATGTGTGAAACCAGTACGCCTAGCAACCTCGTTGCTGGGTAGTTAAATGGACGATAACCTCATTCTTAGCGTGTTGATTATTGAATCGTCACCCTAAGATTGATTGTGCTACCTTGTCCCTATTTCTGGTGCACTCCTCGACCAATGAGTTAGGAATTATTTCAAGTCCTCACCCATTTGATCATGTCGTCTTGCCCTCAAAAGCAAGATTGTTCTCGAGCTTAGTAACATACCGGTGGCTCGTGACTTTCCAAATATCTTCTTGGAAGTGTTACCGGGTTGTCACCTAACTGTTATGTTGAGCTCGTGATCAAGTTGGGTTTATTCCTGTAAACCACCCCTTCTCCAAGAATCCGTGTTGGATACCCTGAGCTAGTTGGATAAGCTAAACAACAACTTGGAGAGTTGGAGGATAAAAGCTTGCCTGACTTAGTTCGTTCCAAAGGGATAATCTTGTGTAGTGTGTGTTGAAGAAAGATGATATCTTCATCGATTGGTCCCTGTGATCAGTTGCTGGACCTATTGTCTTATCAATCCTTTGATCTGAGTGTGGGCTATCGTCAAATCAAATCAGTACCAATGATGCTCGTAATGTTGTCTTATTCGTGGTTGATCCCTCGAGCATACATCATTACATCTTTGGTCTGACCAATGCTATCACTTGTGCACTTAACTATGGAATTCCTTTTAAAAGGAAACCCGGATGAATTGTTGTTGAGCCCATTGACAACATCCTTATTCCCTCCATGATTTGTTGAACATTAAGCTAGTGTTGGAAACTTTTGAAAGCATTTCTTCATGCTAGTTCATGAAGCATATGTTCGGATGTAAGAAGTGACTTCCTCCAGTCCATGTGCATTTGATGCAAGTTGCCGCCGTGGATTCGAGAAAGTCAATGTTGTTTCCTTTGGAATCATCCCAAATCAGTCATGCATACGTGCGAAGTATTCTGTGGTTCGGAGACTTGCAACCTCCATTCTATATGGGTCCCTAGCACACCAAGCCACTGATTGATTTGTTCAAGATTAATAAGTTCTAAGTGCTAGTCCCGAAGGTACCAGGCGGATTTGTACAAAACTTCGATATCCTCGCTGATGGTTCCCCCTCCTGAACTCGGTAGTGTTTTATTATAAGACTACTTGTGGTCATGCTTGTCTGGGACAACGTGTTCACATGTTTGTAGCAGAATCAGCTCATGTTTTGGAGCTTACTATCGTAGTTCATTTCCCGAGAATCTCGCAACGTCATCTCGTCGATTTGTGTTGCAAACTTTCATTTTTCTTTCTAGACTTGATGAGTCTGGGATATCCTGACACCAACCAGATCTGAATCTCAGGCAGATGTGATGGTTGGAACATTTCCCAAGAATTATAATATTGGTCTCTCAATAACCGGCAAGGTGGATGTCGTGGCCAACACACCCATCCGGTAGACCTATTATTAATGGTATCTTGTTTGAGGAAGTTGGCCACCTCCCCATAGGGATTTCGTAGGATTACTCCCTAGTTGCCCTATGGATTTCTGTGTTCCAAAGTCCGACCTTTTTACTTGATGTTCTAGATATCAAACCATATCTATGAATGGGTTACACTAGCACATCAAGGAGAACATTAGAAGCGGAGTGCTAAATGTCTCTCGGTCGATCATCCAGATTTTATTTCCTTGGCCTCGCTAAGATGAAATCTGAGAAGTGTTATCTTCCTTTGCATCTGCATCATCCATCATCATTCATCGTGGTAGCAAGTTGTGTTGCCAGGATCCTTGACACGGATATTGGTAAAACCCTGATGAATATGGAAATGCTCAAGTTCTTGAGAGCACGCACAAGCGCTAGGTATTATCGCCGGCACTAACCGGGATTGCTCCTAGTCTCGTCGGTTATGCTATAACCACTTCCACAGTGAATTCACTCTCTATTGTTGGGTTCTTCCCCAGTTACCTGAATCATTCCCATCATTTGCATTTTGTTCCCAGTTTGCACCGCCAATGTGCCATTCTACCATGGGTCTCTTCCATTTCCGGTGATAAGCAAATTCATCCATTACGTTGTCTTCAACAAGGTAATCCACATCATCCAAGTCCGAGTATGCCATTCTACCGACCCCCTCCAAATGATCGCTCGAGAATTGCCTTAGGCTGGTTTAAAGAGTTTCAATGATCTCTGTATCAAAAGTAATTCTTTTTGCCACTTAAGGGGATATATCTTCGAGTCACCTTCCCTAAGGTGCATCATTATGGTGTCATGTCAACTTAACTCCTCGCTACGTTGACAATCGTTTACCACCTTCTTAAGCATGAAATTGTTGTCTACCTAGTGCACCTTCGTCATCCGTTTCTTTCCACCCCTCTTGAAGAGTATCTCGTGTCTCAACCCGAGAGATGGTTCTATGTCTCATTCCATGAGTTGTTCGATCTTCGAGAAGATCGACCCTTCTGGAGTCTCCTTCTTCTCTCCATGTCATGTTGGCAGGATTTCTCAGAGCAAGACGACAAGACAAAGATGGTGTTCAACTCAACGTTCATTTGAAGTGCAACCTGGATCGTGAAGATTGTACTAGTTTGCGTTTCCCCTTCATCCTACCCTACGCTTGAATCTCGAGACGAGATTCTTGTTTAGTGGGGGTGAGTTGTCACATCCCTAGCTTCTGGTAATGCACTAGGCTAGACCTCTTGTGAGCATCATGTTTTATTTCAAATGAAATTTGAATTGAGGAATTTTCAAAGCCTCAGAAACCTCTAAAATAACCAACAATTAAATCTTCTCAAATGTGTCCAAGAAAATGTTCCTGTTATTCCATGGAAATATTGGTAAGAGGTAAAATTTAAACCAATATTTTTGGAGTCACAGAGATAATTATTTTGGTCATTTGAATTAATCCAATAACTATTTGCTTTGGATTTATATTTAATATATATTAAATATGACTCCAATAATTCTGGAAGTTTGTGAGTGGCTTTGTATATATTTTAGCAAGCCACATAAAATCTACAGAATTTATTTAAATGATTTAGTTGCTAAACTAAATCAAAACAAACTACAGAAAATAGAAAACAGTAAATAAAAAAAGAGAGAAGGACTTACCTGTGAAGCCCACCTGGTGGCCCAACAGGACCGGCCCAGCGCGGCCCAGCCCGCCACCGCTACTCCCCCCTGTCGTCTTCCTCTTGCCAGTGGGAGCAGCTGCGTGCTCGCACGCGCGCGGCCGAGGAGGCCACCTCCTCCCTGCCTGGCTGCCTCCTCCTTCCCTGGTCCCTCCCGCGACGCCACGCAGCCCCGACCCCCTCTCACTTCTCCCTCGCTCTCTGGACCTCCCTCCCCCTCGCTCCTCTGTTTCCCCTCCCGCGACCGAACGGAGCCGCCGCCACCGACGAGAGCCACCGTGGCTACCGGCCACCCCACGGCTCACCGACGCCCCAGGAAGCTCCGCCGGTCCTCCCTCTACCTCCTCAACGACCACGAGGCCCCGGACGTGCCACAAACACCGCCCTTGATGCCTTCCTTCAACCTCGGGACCCCGGCCATCTTCGTCAAATTCGCCGGCTCCGGACCATCCCCGGCCTCGTCTCCGCCTCGAATGGATCCGCTGTGAGCCTCCGCTGCCTCTCCTGTGCTCGCCCCCTCCGTTCTTGCCCCTAGCCCCATCTCCCACCGCGGCCGAGAGTTTCTCGCCGCCGGCCATGGCGTGGCCGTGGCCACAGCCACCGCAGCTCGTTCTCGAGCCACCGTCGTGCTCACCCACAGTCCCAGGAGCACATAGCACTCACCAACACATCCCCTGACGCCCTGCATCGCCTAACCCGTCGTTGCCGTAGCTCCGGCCGCCGCCTAAGTGGTCGCCGCCGTCGACCCCGGCCTCCCTGTGCCCAGCTGCGTGCGCCCCTAGATGCGCGGGAGCACGGGCTCCCTCTTGGTGCCCTCAGCGCGACCAGCCGCGGGCTGTAGTGCCGCTCCGAGCAACTCCGGCGAGGTCTCGCCGTCGCCCGTGGTCGCCGGCGTCACTTGCTGACGGGGCTGGCTTAATTAGCCACTAAACACCGCACCGTGTCACTGACACCTAGGCCCCACACTTTAACTAATCTTAGTTTATTTTCTATTTTAGCTTAAATTAATCACAGTGGCCCCACGCGTCAGCTTTGACCGTGCTGACGTGGCCTTTGACCCGGCCCACCTGCCATTGACACTAACTAGCCCTGTATCACTGACGTGTGGCCCCCACACGTCAGGTTTGACCTGGACCCGCCCTGTTGACCTGATGACGTCAGGATGAGGTCATGCCTGACGCAATAATTCCTTTCTGGAATTAAAATAAATTAGGAAATGATTTATAAATTCCAGAAAATTGTATAAACTTCTAAAATTCATAGAAATTCAACCGTAACTCCAAATTAAATAATTTATATATGAAAAATTATCAGAAAAATTCAAGGAATCCATCTGTACCATTTTCATGCATGATAGAACAACTTATAGCTGCTGTTTAGCACAAATCAATTAAATGGCATTTGAATAATCACATATGGAGTTTAAATTTGAATCTTTGTATTCAAACCAACTTCATTTAATCTGTTGCTAGTTGCATTAGCTCAAAACACATTCATTTTGCCATGTCATGATCATGCATCATATTGTGCATTGCATTGATTGTGTTCCCTTCTGTGTTGCCGGTATTTGTCCCCTCTCGATAGACGTGATACCGATGATGTGATCGTTGACACTGATGAAAGACTCAACGTTATCTTCAGAAGTGCCAGGCAAGCAAAACCCCCTTGTTCATTCGCGATAAAATCCCACTCTCTCGCTCCTGCTCTCTTTTACTGCATTAGGACAACAACGACATATTTGTTACTTGCTGCGGTAGCTGAACCCCTTTATCCTTTGCATGACCTGTCATTGCCACAGTAAATAGATGAAACCCACTAGCATGAGTAGGAGTTGTTTGAGCCCTGTTGTGCCTACTCATTCATGTTTGTTTGTCATGCCTGCTACTGCTTAGAGTTGAGTCAGGTCTGATTCATCGGGGATGAATCAGAGGCGTGTGAACATGTCCTACCGTGTGTGAGCTAAGTGTGTGAACACGATTTGGTAAAGGTAGCGGTGAGAGGCCATGTAGGAGTACATGGTGGGTTGTCTCATTGCAGCCGTCCTCAGGAACTGAGTTCTGTGTTTGTGATCCATGATTCAGCTACTACCATACATTGGGCCCTGAAATATGACCCCGCTCGACTTCTTATTCACCCTAGTCCTCTGTCTAGGAGTTGCAAGTAGTTTCTGGTGTTTGTAGCTTACTGGAGGCCGTGGACAGCGCTAACCGTAGGGGTGGGCTGTGATGCGGTAGGTACGTGGCACGGTGTACCGGATGCCCGTTTGGTATCTCGGGAACCCTGTTCACATCGTTTGGGGCTGTGAGCGAAACTCCGGTCGGATCTCCTCATGCATGGAACCCGAATAGGCGATAAACCTGGACTAGAGACTTGAGTGTTTAGGTAGGTCGTGGTCTACACCCACGTCGGCTTTCGCTTGAAGTCTGCCGAGCACATGTCGTGTGCAGACGCTAAGTGGTGGAAACATGTATGAAGAAGTACACCCCTGCAGGGTTAATATGATCTATTAGAATAGCCGTGTCCGCGGAAAAGGACTTCTGGGTTGCTTATATCAGTTCATAGACAAGTGAAAGTGGATACCCTAAAATACGCAAGATAAGCGTGAGTGCTATGGATGGCGTTCTCGTAGGGAGACGGGAGCAGATCCATAGTGGTGTATTGACATGGTGAATATGTGGACTCGTGTGCGCCACCTCAAAAGAGTTACTTGCAGTCGTAGTTCAGGATAGCCACCGAGTCAAAGCTGGCTTGCTGCAGTTAAACCCCACCATCCCCTTTGTTGATAATGATGCATATGTAGTTAGTTCTGATGTAAGTCTTGCTGGGTACATTTGTACTCACGTTTGCCTATTTTATGTTTTTGCAGAGAGACTTCGGTCTCACTAGTAGTTCCGCGTGGACTTCGACGTTTAGCTTGATACCTCAGCTACGATCTTGTGCCCTCGGCAGGATCTGATAGATAGTCAGGCTTCTCAGCCTTTTTCATTTATAGATGTCTGTACTCAGACATGATAGCTTCCGCGTGTGCTTTGATTTGTATGCTCTGATTGTTGGGTCATGAGACCCATGTTTGTAATATCTCGCTCCTCGGAGCCTATTGAATAAATTACTTGAGTCGTAGAGTCATGTTGTGATGCCATGTTGTATTTGCACATATCGAGCATATTGTGTGTATGTTATTGAATGCTTGGTATGTGTGGGATCTGACCATCTAGTTGTTTATCTTTAGTAGCCTCTCTTACGGGGAAATGTCTCCTAGTGTTTCCACCGAGCCATGGTAGCTTGCTACTGCTCCGGAACACTTAGGCTGGCCGGCATGTGTCCTTCTTCGTTCCTGTGTCTGTCCCTTCGGGAAATGTCACGCTTTGAGTACCGGAGTCCTGTTAGCCCGCTACAGCCCGTTACCGGAGTCCTGCTAGCCCAGTGCTACAGCCTGGATCCCACTTGCTGATGACCGACACGTTCGAAGCTGGGTCATGGATGCCTGTCCCTGTAAGTCTGTGCCACTTTGGCTTTACGACTAGTCCATGTCAGCCCGGGCTCCCTTATCATATGGATGCTAGCGACACTGTCATATACGTGTGCCAAAGGCGCAAACGGTCCCGGGCAAAGGTAAGGCGACACCCGTGGGAATACCGTGCGTGAGGCCGCAAAGTGATATGAGGTGTTACATGCTAGATGGATGTGGCATTGAGTCGGGGTCCTGACAGCGTTGGTATCAGAGCTTGACTGCCTGTAGGACTACCAAGCCAACTGGTCGAAGTTGAGTCCTAGAAATTCTTTAGTTATATAAGGGACATGATTGTGGGATGAACGTAAGGCTCTTTTTACTCCTTATACCTTATGCCTTCTGATCTGAGTCATCTTATCTTTCCCTACGGGGATTAAGAACTAGGCTTTCTCCTCTTTCTATCAGGATCACGTGTTATTAATCAGTAGACTTATAAGATTGTTGATTCAAGCCTCAGTTCAGCTCCTACTATCTTCTGTATGTTAATTGTTGATCTCGAAACTTGATATTGTGCTTCTGAGTGGTTATGCCACCATTTTTGTGAATGTCTCAAATCTCTTTGTGAGCATTTACAGCTGTTATGCTGTCCGAGTCATCCCAGGTTTCTAAGTAGTCTGATGCATTTGCAAATTCCTTCCTCCCGCTTTGATGTTCCTTTGGGCCAGATTAACCACACTAATCGGTGTGTTGAAGGTAATTATTACCTCGACATATATGTTTGGAATTATTAATTATGACCCTAAGTGCTTAGGGGGATCATCTAGTAATTTAGGCCATGATTTTGGTTCCCAGTGTGA